>NW_021821643.1:0-185000 GCF_901000725.2 Takifugu rubripes
TGCCCTGGATGGTGGGTGGAGAGGTGGGGAAGAAAGGAGAGAGCCCCTGGCAGGTAGCAACACCTCCACCTGGAGAAGGTGGCCCCCCCAGCGCGGCCCCTGGCGGTGGCGCTGAGTTACAGACGGGTGTCCGGGCTGACCGCGCTCCTCGCCGTGTGCTCGTGTGTGCAGGTGCTGGTGCTGAACGCCGTCGGGAAGTTCCACTGCGGAGGCGTCCTCATCGACGAGAGCTGGGTCCTGACCGCCGCCCACTGCCTGGAGGACAGCCTGACCTTCAGAGTGCGGCTCGGTGAGCGTCCACACGGCTTCTGTTGGCCGATGCTTGTCGTGCTCCTGTAGCTGCCAGTGTCGCTCACCTGTGTCCTGATGGAACCCTGTGATCTCTGCTGCCAGGGGACTATGAGCGCCTCCGAGCTGAAGGAACCGAGGTCACCTTGAAGGTCACCAAGACCTTTAAACACCCAAAATACAACCGCAGGTCAGTTGACAATGACATCAGCCTGCTGCGTCTGGAGACCCCCCGCCCCCCTCTCGGACTACATCGTCCCCGTCTGTCTGCCCGGGCGCCACCTGGCCCAGCGGGGTGCTGAACAAGAACGGCACCATGACCGTGGGTGAGCGGCTGGGGCAAAGAGAACCTGGAGAGCTCCAGGTTCAGCTCCGCCCTCAACGTCATTAAAGTCCCGCTGGTGACACCGACACCTGCAGGGGGCAGATGTACTACAACATCACCAGCAACATGCTTTGTGCTGGGATCGTTGGCCAGAAAATGGACGCCTGCGAGGGGGACAGCGGCGGACCCATGGTCACGCTCTACAGAGACACCTGGTTCCTGGTTGGCCTGGTGTCCTGGGGCGAGGGCTGTGGCAAACGTGGAGAAGTTGGGCATCTACACCAAAGTGTCCAACTACATAGACTGGATCAACAAAGTCCAGGGAAGACTGGGACACCAGTCAGTAGAACGCCAGCGCCCCTGAAACCGGCTGATCCAGAGTCAGTAAAACACTGATTAACGTGTTCAAAACATAAACTGGTTCTGTTTCTACGGCTACCGTCACCTTTATTGCTTAAACACCCATGATGAAAGATCTGGCAGGATCTGGTGGTGGATTACTGTCCCAGCAGCACCGGTACCCTACCTGGGGACACCAGGTAGGTACCGGTGACCTCAGGGAAAAGGGCTTTTTGTTGGTCACGACTGTTGTTTCTACAAAGGTGATTCACAAACCCGGACCTGGGATGAGTTCTGCCCACAGTTCCAGTTCCATGGAGGACCTTCAGGGTCAAGAGCCTGGAGGTCCGCCCCACTGGTCCCCGCTGGTCCAGGTCCCCCTCAGCACTGGTTCAGCTCCTGTTCATACCGCTTCAGCTGGGCCAGGAAACCCGGGTTTGGGTCGATCACATGACGAGCCCGCCTTCCACTGTCTGGAACCCAAACAGAACCACGTGTGTTCAGCCTAAAGTGGGCGGGGCCATACAACTGTAACCCCGCCCCCCAGAACCACAGAGTCAGGGTACGTAAAGGGCGTGCTGTGGCCCCACCTGGAGGGCTTGGGTCAGGGTCAGCCTGTGATGTTTCAGCAGGTAGGCGATGCAGATGGTCGCCGAGGCGGCTGCGCCCGTTCTTGCAGTAAACGAGGGCGTGACCGTCCACGCTCCGCCTCCTCCTGATTGGCGTCGGCCATGGCCCGTCAAAGTGGCTGGTAAAAGGTCTTCGTTGGGGTCATCGTAGACCGGGATCTGCAGCCTCTGGACGGCGTGGTTTGGCGGGGAACGGCTGTTGCCGGGACACGTTGATGCAGAGCGTCACCCCCTCCTGCTCACCAGCTGGTCGCTGCAGGCTGAGCGGAGCGTTCCCGATGAGCAGGGACCCGTGCTGATTACACAGCTGCAGCATCCTGGAGAACCAGACGTTAGCGTAGCACCGTAGCCAGCGCTAGCACCGTAGCCAGCGTAGCACCGTAGCCAGCGTAGCAACGTAGCCAGCGTAGCAACGTAGCCAGCGTAGCACCACTGTCATAGAACATATGGATATAGAACAGAGAAGCTAGCTAAGCTAGTTTTTAATTGTTGGTCGTTTCCTACGGGACGTTGATCCGGGCTTAACCAGAATAACAAACGTTAACAGCCGACTGAACAGCTGACCTGTGTTGGCTAAATTTACCCAGACCCCCACCCCCCCCCACACACACACACACACACACACACACACCCGAGCCACCAGTTCATGAACTGGATTTGGGAACATTTGAAGACTAAATCACGTGTTCTTCAGTGACTCACGTGCAGCATCAGATCTGCGTGCTGGTTCCTGCCGTCGACGTCCTGCGTGCACGTGCACGTGCACGTGCCCCTCACACACGCTGCGTCTGTCAGGACGGTGACAGCGGGCGTCTCCCAGGTCTCAGTGCTGATCCAGTTCAGGAAATATAATCAAAGGTTCTCCAGCAGAAGAACCTTTTCTGTGGTTTCAGGTGTTGTGATGATTTCTGTTCATGTTTCAGAAACCTTTGCACATCTAAAGGTTTATATTCATATTCTAAACAGGTAGCAGCCAGCTAGCCGCTACACTGCTAGCCGCTACACTGCTAACAGCTACACTGCTAACAGCAGCGATGGTATTTCAGAGACATTGAGAGGAGAGAGGAAGGTGACAGAAGTGATTTTATTCTGGGTTGAAAATCCACACATGCGAACAGCAACGTCACAGCTGCATCACTGTTTTAGCAAACTGACGAGAAGGTAACAAAAGAACAGGATGTCAAAGCAGAAAACAATCCGGACACGTTTATGTACACGTTTCAAATATGCTACAAGAATTTACAGCTGATTAGTGGCATCGTTAGTGGTCACCCTTCAGTCCGTCACAGCAGCGGCCTCGTTCTGATGCAACAAAGACGTATGCCAAGCTAACATTAGCATGCATCTTCTTCCCTGGATGGCCTGTTGAATGGCTGCGGTGGCATTTGTAAAGACTGGTGAAAAAGCGATAAAGTTTAATGGGAATAAAACCTATAAAGTGGCAGCAAATCTACATTTTTAACTGGCAGCATTGAGATGTGGAGTCGTTTAGATAGCTTAGCTTAGCATAAAGAAGCATAGCTTTAGGCTAAGCCGGCCCAATAGTGGAAGATTCTTCTATTTGTTGTGGGTTTTAATACCAGAACTTTTGAAATTAAATATAAACGCAGAACTTCATCATCTCGTCAGACCTGATCCACAAAATAAAATCCAACTCCAAACGCATTCCAGGGTAAAAACCTGGATTCTCATTAAAAGCAAGATGTTAGATGTTAAAAGAGATTTTGCACGAGCGACTTGGGGCCGAGAACCACAGCGGGACAGTTCCAACTAAAACCAGAGCAGCGCTGCCCCCTGCTGGACGAACCGCAGCGGCGCCTCCCAAAGAAAAGTGTCTGTCGGGAATAAAAAAGGCGTTGCTGTCGTTAGTGTTGTTCTCGGGCGGTTCTGGGCCTTCTGGCGCCGGATCCCGTCCCTGTGAGACCAGCAGGAGCCCAGGGAGCAGGCGGGGAGCAGGACGGTGGCGTGGCGTGGCGGGGAGGGGCGGGGCGGGGCCTCAGCTCCCATCAGGAGTGATCCATGGGCTCCGCCGCGCCGCTCTGCTCAGCGGGCTGGCTCTCCATCTCCTCCAGTTCTTCCGTCTTTAGCTCCGCCTTCCCAGGCTCCCCGGCCGCGGCCTCCCCGCCGCTCTTGCCGCCGCCCATCTGCTCCTTCAGGTGGCGCTCCATGGAGGCCTGGATGGACGACACCATCTCCTGCAGCTTCCGCCGCTGCTGCTCCATCACGCCGGGGTCGACGCCGCGGCCGTCCTTGGTGGTGACAAATCCCGGCGCCATGCGCACCAGCTCCCGCGTGGTGTCCTCGGGGATCTGGGACAGGTCGGGGGGCCCCTGGAGACGCTGGCGCTGAGGTCCGTGCCGCTGCTAGTGCTGGCGCGTGAATAGGCCGGTGCTCAGGAGGGGAGGAGCCGCCGGCGCTGCCCAGGGAGTGGCCTTTACCTTGGAACGCCGCCACATTCTGCTCCTTCTTACGGACGACGCCGCCGCTGCCCAGCCGCAGGACGCTGTGGGCGGGGCTTCCCTCTCTGCTGCCCCTGGCGCCAACCTGCACCAGCGCCCCCTTCACGCGCTCCTCCACGTCAGGGCCGATCTGGAAGTGCCCGGCGGCGTCCACGCACAGCTCCAGGCGCTCGTCCGCCGCGTTGTAGACGAAGGTTTTCCCGCTCAGGTGCGGCAAGGTGCAGTGTTTCCCGTCCATCAGACCTGAAACACACCAGAATGGGACTGTGTCTCACCCCTGCAGCTCCTGACCGACACACGTGACCGACACACGTGACCCACACACGTGACCGACACACACACACGAACCCACCCATGTCCTTCATCACGATGTTGTAGAAGACTCCGCCCCTCTGGAACAGGTGTGGCAGCGTCTTGGCGTAGGACCACACGTCCTCACCTGGAAGAAGAGGGACAAGGTCAACCAAGGGGGACACAGCAGCAGCCTCAAGTGGACCGGGGGACGCAGGGACCGGTGGACCAGGGACCGGGGGACCGGGGGACGCAGGGACCGGGGGACGGTGGACGCAGGGACCGGTGGACGCAGGGACCGGTGGACCGGGGGACGCAGGGACCGGGGACGGTGGACGCAGGGACCGGTGGACCAGGGGACGCAGGGACCGGTGGACCAGGGACCGGGGGACGCAGGGACCGGTGGACGCAGGGACCGGGGGACGCTGGGACCGGTGGACCAGGGACCGGGGGACGCTGGGACCGGGGGACGCAGGGACCGGTGGACCAGGGGACGCAGGGACCGGGGGACGCTGGGACCGGTGGACCAGGGACCGCGCCAGCTCCAGCTGTTTACTGGGGTCTGACAGGTGACCTTTGACCTTTGGCAGGTGAGACAGGGACTGTTCCCGATGGCTGAGTCAGCTCACTCGTACACACACTCACACACACACTCACACACACACACTCGTACACACACTCGTACACACACACGTACACACACTCACACACACTCACACACACTCGTACACACACACGTACACACACTCGTACACACACACGTACACACACTCACACACTCGTACACACACACGTACACACACTCACACTCACACACACACACAGTTTGTTTTCAAATCTTTTTTAACCTGAATAGTTTCTATTACTGAGAATGTTTGATGATTGAGGTCACTAAAAGCTAATCAAGAACAATTAATAGATGATCGACAAGTGGGGAGGGGCTAGGGGAGGAGCTGGGGAGGGACTGGGGGAGGAGCCGGCGGTCACTCACCCATCAGGGTTGCTAGGAGACACAGAGAGGAGATCTCCAGATCGATGCTCTCCTGCAGCTCGCGGCCGCTCGTCCTGCCTGACGTCAGCGCCTCCTCAGTCTTCGCCTCATGGCGCCCGCGGGCCTCGGAGGGGGCGGGGCTCTTGTCGGGGCCCTTCAGGATCTCCACGGTCACCCTGTCGCCATGCTGCAGGGCCACGGGCTCGTTCTCCTCGCCCTCCCTCGGCGACGCCAGCCCTTTGGGAGGGAAGCCGAAGCGGATGCACTGCTGTTCCGGAGGGATGGCGAACTGCCTGGCGACGCCCCTCTGCAGCTCGGCGAAGGTGGTGGAGGCCTGCAGGGTCAGCGTGGCCTGCCGGCCGTCGCTGGTGCTCACGCGGATCTTCTTCTCCTTATTGGCCGCGGGGGAGGATTTTGTGGGCGTGGCTGGAGCCGAAGGGGAGCCGGGTTCTGGTGACGTGGCGCCTCGCTGCTCTTGCTTCAGCTTGTCAGTGTGGCGCTTCTGCGTGGCGGCGGCGTGCTCGCCGATGCTCTGCTGGATGCTGCGCTCCGCCCGGCTCATCGTCAGCTCCTCCTTGTGCAGCGTCTTCGCCTTCTGACCCGTCAGGATGATCTTAGTGGGGGGCTGCGGGTCGGCCGGCGGGGCGTCGGGGGCGCCGTGCTGCGCGTGGGCCCGCTCGATGCTCACCGGGTTGTAGTCGTCGGGGTTCTTCTTGGCCGTGTGGTGCAGGATGGTGTTGACCACCTTCTGCACCAGGATCTCACTGCCGAACTCACCGGGGAAATGCTTCGTCACCAGCTTCATGGCCACGTCGTACACGTTGCTGTTGAGGGCGGAGTCCATCTCGTACTGGAACCAGTACACCGTCTCCCTCACCTGCCGCCCCCCCCACTCCAGCGTGATGGGGAAGGCCTCGGGCAGGTTGTCGTATTCTCTGCCCTCCCAAAAGTGCTTGAAGCCGCAGCCGCACTTCCCGCCCTGCGAGCGGGTGTTGGTTCTGTCCCCGTCCAGGTAGACGACGGAGCCGTTGCCGTGGATGTGGCGCACCGACGTGCCGTGGCACCAGGTGCAGGTGTTGAGGGAACTCAGCGTGTAGTCCGGGACCAGGACGTCCTGCTGGGGGTCGTAGGAGCAGACCAGGTTGTTGAGGGGGAAGCTGTAGTTCTTGTCCACCCGCAGCTGGCCGTGGGTGGACTTGGCCAGGTTGTAGAGCTTCCCCCCCGGGCCCAGCCAGTCCTGCGGCACGTGGAGCTCCACCAGGGCGCTGCAGTTCAGGCAGCGGTGCAGCCTGTTCTCCAACACCAACTTCTTGGCGGCCTCGGTCACCTCCTCCGGCTGCACGCCGATCACGCCGGTCCGTCTGAAGACGTACTGGTGCACGTCGGCCACCAGCGCCGGGTGGATTTTGTGCTTCTCCATGAACACCTCCTCCATGGCATTGACCAGCCGCATCAGGTATTTATCCTGCAGGCTGCGGTCGCCGCCGATCACGCAGCTCCCGTCTGGCTCCAGCTTGATGTACCTCCTGATGAGCTCCTGGGGGACGCCCCAGGCCTTGGGCAGCAGGCGGGCCGGCAGCTTGGGCAGCACGCTGCTCTTGATGCCCACCAGGGGGATGTAGTGGTTCCTGCCAGAGCTGCTCCAGGCGATGCAGATGGGTTTGTTGAGCTTCCCGTCTTTTCCTCTGCACTGGTCCTCGGCCACCAGTCCCGGCAGAAAGGTCGCGGAATAGTCTCCAGAGCTTCTCATCCCGCTCAGCGAGTCCAGCAAGATGATGGGCCGGTGGAGGACATTGGCCAGCCCAAAAATATGAATATTGCGCAGTCCGAGCGGGACGCCTTCAGGCGGGACGAACAAGGGGTCGCACTCGGTGATGATGTCCTCCCATTCTGCAGCGTCGATGAAATCCTGAAAAAGAGCCTTGTAGTGGTCCAGGTTCTGCTTGAAGTTCTGTTTCAGGTTCTCCCTCAGAGCGTGCCAGAACAGTTCCCGGCCCACCAGAGCTCTGGACACAGCATGGACCAGGCAGTGCCCATCTCCGTCCACGTGGACCGGTATGAGACACTCTCCGTTACCGTTGGACTTCTTCACCTCTTCCAGGGTGTCGTGGAGATAAATAAGGCTCCCGGACCGGTCTTTCCCATAGCCCATGGTGGAGACATGTTCCGGTTCGATCAGGAAGGCTCTGTCCCCCAACAGCGAGCAGTCGAACACCTCTCCCTGGTTCATGTCCCGCAGCAGCTGGGCCTTGCCGGTCTGCCTGTCCATGCCGTACCTGGTGAGCAGCGGGGACAGCAGCTTGCAGTGGTAGTTGGACAGACCCATCACTTTCACCAGCTCCGTGCCTTTCTTCGGGGCCCCGGTGACGCCGAGCAGGGCGTTTCTGAGCAGATTATGAAGCACGACATCTGGATCCGTGACTTCTTCCACATTTAGCAGGTTCTTCTGCTCGTGTCTTTGTCCGCAGTCGGTGCACTCGATGCTAACGGAGCCGTGAGCTGGGAAGAAGAGCCTCGCCTGACATTTCGGGTCCGGGCAGGTACCCGACAGAATCCGTTTATCTTTTTTCTTAGAGCTGAGCAGCAGCGACATGTCGAGCGTAGAGGTCGAAACTGATCTTCAGCTTCACAGAATCGTCGCAGTGAAGCTCGGACGAAGCTGCGAAACAAGCTTCCACTTCGTTAATGACATTTATTTGCCAGAATAACACAAGAACAACACGGAAGCGACTGTTTGCTCGTCTCGCAGCCGATCTTTGCTCGACGTAACTACGTTTGGACGGGAACTTCCTGGGAGTTGTAGTCCTCAGCTATAACGGCTTAAAATAGATTGACGTCCCAATGTGAAGGCCTCGCTGTAGCACGGTCATTAATATATGTACTGCATTATACAACGGCACCCCTTTAGCTTAACTCACACCTACAATTAAATGACCGAAATAAGCTATCGTTTTATCCAGTGGACTACATGACCCGGCATGCAATGCACCTTCCGTTTGTTGCGACAGGAAGTTGACAACACGGTCTTGTAGTCTCGGTTGTTTTGGTCAGACCGAGTAGATGGTGAATTAAGAAGTGTCTTTAAAGTCGTATTTTGCCTCTAAGTTGCGAGTTTTCTAATTTTGCGACGCCGTGTAGATAAATGTCAAAGACTATGGTCAGCAAAATGTAAAATCAAGTTAAGTTGTTAGCTTAGCAGAGGGGATGCTAATCGTCAGAACACTAATGTCTCAACATGCTGCCCATCAGGAAAATTAAAGGTTGCTTTTGTTCAAAGACAGTTATGATAAACGCAATTCAGATCAAAGCCAAGGACCCTCCAGAAGCCGGAAAATTCATTTTAATTTCATTATAATCCGTCGATAACTTTGAGAGTTACTTTGTTCACAGACAAACGCCGGCTTGGTGGCGGTAATGACGACCGAATCAGTACTAAGGTTATACTTGTGAAAATGTTGCAATGGAACCCTGGATTCATGCCGTGAACACAGATGTGTCCACATGTCGGGTTGTTTTCATGTCGAAAACCACGCAGGTCCCGCAAGGATGACGTCACAAGACCCGCGTGCCCTCCCGGACGTGACCACACGGTGGCGCCGTTTCTTAGAAATGTTTCTGAAATACTGGAAGAGTCGAAAAGACACTTCTGACCTCGCCAAGGAGGTCACGGCACGGCCGGATTTTAATGTCTTCAGGAGGCGCTGATGGTGGACCAAGGAAGAGCTGATTCAGTTGGTAACATAGATTCCAGAGAGACTTTGATCTGAAACATCAAAGCTCCACAGCGCCCAGTGCTTTTCTCTAGTTTGCTAAAGGGCCTAAAGATGAAGAGCAGTTGTTCTGGTTTATCTGGTCACTGACTTCATAATCCTGACCTGAATCTTGGGGCCTCCATCACAACTCACGTTGCTGAAGATCCTGTGGAGATGCTTCCAAACGGGTTTTAAATATCAACTATTGTTAGAAGGGAAATGCTGATTTGAGCCGATCCTGTTGATCCCCTTCCAGAAGGGATTTTACTGACTAATTTGTGCCCCATGAAGGTGCTGAGAAGAAGCTGAGTGGATGCTGCTGAGCGGGCAGAAGCCAGAAGACCTGGCCTGTTAAATGGGTCCACAGGTGTCTTCTGGAAGGTTCTGCAGCCTGAGAACCTGTTGCAGACGATGAGCAGGTGCAGCAGGCCAGAGTGTGACTGTGGGGACGAGACCGATAAAATCACTTCCTGTGCTGCGGCTGTGTGCTTCCTGTGATGGTGTCCTAGCAACAGTGAAACCACACGTTCTGGGGGAGCAACGCTGAAAGAGACGCAGAAACCTTCACAGCAACCTTCGGCTCCTTGCAGCATCTTCTCACCACATTTATCTTCTGGACACTTTTAGAATTATTCGGACTTAATTTGTATGTAATGATCAACAAACCATTTCTGGATTTCTCCGTAATAAACAGGAATGACATCAAACTACAAAGAATTTGGTGACCTCACAACGAGGATTCAGCTTCCTGTTCAGACAGATTTACTTTATTGATCAAAGCTGGCAAATTACAGTTATTATTGCTGGAGAGAAGCTTTTATTCTGCGAGAGGAAAAGTCCCAGTGGAAAAGGAAGCAGTGGGAGGACGAGACAGGATGGTGGACTGGAACCAGTCAGTCAGCCTGTTTCTGGTTGTTGGTGAGGAAGAGGAGCAGAGAGATTCCACAGCAGCTCAGCAGACTCTTCATCATCAGGGCCGTGTAGACAAAAGAGAGCAGCTTCATCCTCAGCACAGACGGGGGGATGGATGGAGGGATGGACGGGGGGATGGACGGGGGGGACAGACGGAGGGATGGATGGAGGGATGGACGGGGGGGCTGGTGCAACCTCTGGAAGAGAAACACAGTGAAGAAGAAAGATCAGCCCACCTGAAGGTGTCTCAAGATGGCTGAGGGACAGGACATCAGCACCTTGCTGGGACTGGGCCTTCACCGCCCCCCCCTCGTGCTGCACGGAGCAGCGGTATTTATAGGTGTGGACGGCGTCCCGGTCCAGCAGTCTGATGGAGGTGATGCGGCCCGGCTCTCTGAGCTGCAGCTCTTCTTCATGGGCAGGAGGTGACTCCTCCACAGCACTGTCGGCCCGTTGTCTCCTCCAGGAGAACCTCACCAGAGGAGGAACCATGTCTGAGGCCACACACAGCAGGGCGGTCCTCCCCTCCAGAGGATCTCTGGATGCTGCTGGGTACACGCTCAACACAGGCTGGACCAGCGCCGCATCTGTGGTGAGACACCAGAGTTACTGCTCTCACTGGCCCTGAGGGGTCAACGCTGGAGGTCAGAGGTCAGCTCAACCACACATGCACATTGTGCGCTCACACAAGTCATTCATAATCGATAATCTTCCCATTTATTCACCAATAATCCACAGATAATCTACCCATTTATTCACCAATAATCCACCGATAATCTACCCATTTATTCACCAATAATCCACAAATAATCTACCCATTTATTCACCAGTAATCTATTGATAATTGACCCGTTTATTCACCGATAATCCACCGATAATCTACCCATGTATTCACCTATAATCCACAGATAATCTACCCATTTATTCACCAATAATCCACAGATAATCTACCCATTTATTCACCAATAATCTATTGATAATCTACCCATTTATTCACCAATAATCCACAGATAATCTACCCATTTATTCACCAATAATCCAAAGATAATCTACCCATTTATTCACCAGTAATCTATTGATAATCGACCCATTTATTCACCGATAATCTACCCATTTATTCACCTATAATCCACAGATAATCTACCCATTTATTCACCAATAATCCACTGATAATCTACCCATTTTTTCACCAATAATCCACCGATAATATACCCATTTATTCACCAATAATCCACTGATAATCTACCCATTTTTTCACCAATAATCCACAGATAATCTACCCATTTATTCACCAATAATTCACAGATAATCTACCCATTTATTCTCCAATAATCCACCGATAATCTACCCTTTTATTCACCAATAATCCACCGATAATCAACCCATTTATTCACCAATAATACACTGATAATCTACCCCTTTATTCATCAATAATCCACCGATAATCTACCCATTTATTCACCAATAATCCATTGATAATCTACCCATTTATTCACCAATAATCCACAGATAATCTACACATTTATTCACCAATAATCCACAGATAATCTACCCATTTATTCTCCAATAATCCACCGATAATCTACCCTTTTATTCACCAATAATCCACCGATAATCGACCCATTTATTCACCAATAATCCACCGATAATCTACCCATTTATTCACCAATAATCCACCGATAATCTACCCATTTATTCACCAATAATCCACTGATAATCGACCCATTTATTCACCAATAATCCACCAATAATCTACCCATTTATTCACCAATAATCCACCGATAATCGACCCATTTATTCACCAATAATCCACCGATAATCTACCCATTTATTCACCAATAATCCACCGATAATCGACCCATTTATTCACCAATAATCCACCGATATTCCTTCCTTTTATTCACCAATAATCCACCGATAATCGACCCATTTATTCACCAATAATCCACTGATAATCTACCCATTTATTCACCAATAATCCACTGATAATCTACCCATTTATTCACCAATAATCCACTGATAATCTACCCATTTATTCACCAATAATCCATTGATAATCTACCCATTCATTCACCAATAATCCACAGATAATCTACCCATTTATTCACCAATAATCCATGGATGAATCCAGCTAAATTCCCGTCTGTGCTCTTGTGTTTATGGTTTTATAGATAATCTTCTTGAGTGTGTCAATATTTCTTTTTTGTCTTTTGATCGTTATTAAAAGGTTTGGAGCAAAGTTTGATTCTCACCTGAGACGACGAGTCTGGTTCCAGATCCAAAAATCCAGACACAGTGAAACGGAGAAGGACAAAATCTGCTGCTGAACATTTGAGTCGAGGTTCTGATCCTGAAGATTCCTGTTTCAGTACAGGTGACTCTGACATCAGGTCTTCCTGGTTCCAGACATCAGGTCTTTGTGGTTCCAGACATCAGATCTTCCTGGTTCCAGACATCAGATCTTCCTGGTTCCAGACATCAGGTCTTCGTGGTTCCAGACATCAGGTCTTTCTGGTTCCAGACATCAGGTCTTTCTGGTTCCAGACATCAGGTCTTTCTGGTTCCAGACATCAGGTTTCCATCAGAAAGGATATTGATCCACAGCAGCTGGTTTTTGTTCAGGTGCCTCACATCTTCTCTCACTGTGGTTCCACTCTTCCAACAGGAGCAGTAATATGAGGCAGCGTGAGAGGGTTTAACTGAGAAGATGATCAACTCACAGTTGTTCTGCTGAATCTTAGCTGAGAAATCATCTTGGTCAGCATGAGAGTACCGCTCGATTTGACTGTCTCTCTTATCAATATCCAGGAGCCTTTCAAACGTGCCTGATTCCTTCTTCTGGTACCACAACACATAATTATAATTACAATCATCGATTCCTCCACAGCTTATTGAGGCAATTTTACCAGCTCTGCGGGTCACTGAGATCTGGTCCTGGGTCAGCTGCGTTTCTATGACAACCAGCCCTGTAGAGACGGGGACAGGCAGCTGAAGTCAGCGTGTGTGTGGTGGTCGTGTCCTGGCTGGCTGGAAACACTCACCTGAGCAGAGGAAGCAGAGAGCCGCAGGTGTGAACGGCTGCATTGTTGCTTTGGTGGGCCGGAGGCAGGACTGATCCAGCTCCTCTCAGCCCCCATCAGCCCCTGCTGCTGATGCCCCGCCCACCTCACCACAAACAGGAAACAGGTCTCCATGACGACAGCAGTCTCAGCAGCTCTGAAATGTGGTTCTGCTCATTCATTTCTCTAAAACATCAAAGATAAATCATCACGATTAGAACCTATGAACAGATTTTCAAGGTTTCCCTTTTGCTCAGAGTTGATGTTTACATTTTATTGACGTGACTGTAAACGTCCAGAAGATAAATGTGGTGAGAAGATGCTGCAAGGAGCCGAAGGTTGCTGTGAAGGTTTCTGCGTCTCTTTCAGCGTCGCTCCCCCAGAACGTGTGGTTTCACTGTTGCTAGGACACCGTCACAGGAAGCACACAGCCGCAGCACAGGAAGTGATTTTATCGGTCTCGTCCCCACAGTCACACTCTGGCCTGCTGCACCTGCTCATCGTCTGCAACAGGTTCTCAGGCTGCAGAACCTTCCAGAAGACACCTGTGGACCCATTTAACAGGCCAGGTCTTCTGGCTTCTGCCCGCTCAGCAGCATCCACTCAGCTTCTTCTCAGCACCTTCATGGAGGAACGATGGGAGAAGAAGCCTCTGACGGCTTCACGTGACCTTCATTGATCCTCTGCAGATATTGTGACCTTGAGATTTGTTCATGAGTTTGAGGAGGATGAAATAAAGTGAAGAAGTTTGTGACGTTTGGAATGTTTCACATTTTCAAGACTTTGCTGTTCTTCACTCTTCATCCTCCAGTTCTGATGGTTCCTGCTGACGTCAGTTCTGCTCAAAGTTCATGGAAGCTCTGCCCCCCCCCCCCCAACTGTATGTGTGCGGTTGGATCATGAACGATAAAGAAGCCAAAATGTTCCCAGGACTCATTTATTGATGACATAAACAAGTGATTTGTGGCATCAAGGTCACGGATCTACACCATCAAGGTCAAAGGAAGTGACATCAGAAGTGTCCAACACACCAGGAATAAACACACAACATAAATTGCATCAAACAGCGTCGCTGTGACTTATGGTCTGGATCAATTAGCTCTACTATTAAATCAATAAGCAACATTATTTTGGCAGAAACACAGAACAGAGACTTGATCACCAAACACTCGCAGGTAGGAACTCGCCAACGGACGCGTCCTCACCGACTCCCTGGCAGACTCCAGAACATTTAAATAGGTCACATGACTACAGATTCTAGAATATTCCACAGCAATCAAACACGTCTGGAGCAACAGAGGATCCTTTTCTCTCTTTTCTTCCGCTGTTCCGGTCCAGATGTTTTTCCCAGTTAAAGTCACGTCTTCCAACAACAGGAGAATATTGGTTGTTTGTGGGGGGGGCCAGACTATCACGTCATGCTTCGTAATTTCCAGGATCAAACGAGACGTTGGCACCAGTTTTGCTGTGCAGAGGAACCTGGTGGTGACCTGCCCACGGTTGCACCAGGTGCCTCCAGGCAGTTGCTGATGTTGCTCTGATGTTGCCTCAAACTTCTGCTCACGTCTTGTTTTTTACAGCGTCGCGAGTCTTCTTATTCCAAACGCTGCGTAAAGTTCTCTGGAAACAGTCCTTTCTGGGCGCTAGCACCGCGTGCTAACCACTCGCTTTCTTTGATACCCGTGAGCCCACCAGCGTCCTGCCACAACAACAACAACAACAACAACAACAACAGCGCAACGTTAACGCAGGACAATCTGACCTCAGCTCATCCCTAAACACCTGCGGCTGTTTTCTGTAGTCGGAGCAACAGTGACATCAGGTGACGCCTTTGTTTTATGCACCTGCTCCATTTAGCACGTCTCCACCTGAGCGAAGCTCTCCTGTGGTTCTCCTGTGGTTCTCCTGTGGTTCTCCTGTGGTTCTCCTGTGGTTCTCCTGGGTCTCAGCAGAACTTTGTCAACTCGTGTTTGTGGGGTTTTTCTTTCGGACGTTTTTGAGTTTTAGTGACAATAAAAAGGTTCAAATGTTTTGACTGACAAATAAATGTAATCAAGGTTTCAGCCACACAGCTGAAATATTCAAATGTGTTTGTGGTCCTGGCAGGTGTGTCTGGTTCCATTCTCACCTGATCCTCCGCCGACTCGGTGGGCACCACCAGAACCACGTCACCTCTCTTCAGTTCAAGTTCGTCTGAGTTGGCTGCTTCAAAGTCGTGCATCGTCTCCACCTGAAGACACAGAGGTGTCACCTGTGGTCCTGCTGGGAACTTCCTGTCAGGGTCGGGGTCAGGATCAGGATCAGGATCAGGGTCAGGATCAGGATCAGGATCAGGATCAGGGTCAGGGTCAGGGTCAGGGTCAGGGTCAGGATCAGGATCAGGATCAGGGTCAGGGTCAGGGTCAGGGTCAGGGTCAGGATCAGGATCAGGGTCAGGATCAGGATCAGGATCAGGATCAGGGTCAGGATCAGGATCAGGATCAGGGTCGGGATCAGGGTCGGGGTCAGGAAAAGGGTCGGGGTCGGGATCAGGATCAGGGTCAGGGTCAGGGTCAGGGTCAGGGTCAGGATCAGGATCAGGATCAGGATCAGGGTCAGGGTCAGGGTCAGGGTCAGGATCAGGGTCGGGATCAGGGTCGGGGTCAGGAAAAGGGTCGGGGTCGGGATCAGGGTCAGGATCAGGGTTGGGGTCGGGGTCAGAGTCAGGATCAGGGTCGGGGTCAGGGTCAGGATCAGGAAAAGGGTCGGGGTCGGGATCAGGGTCAGGATCAGGGTTGGGGTCGGGGTCAGAGTCAGGAAAAGGGTCGGGGTCGGGATCAGGGTCAGGATCAGGGTTGGGGTCAGAGTCAGGGTCGGGATCAGGGTCGGGGTCAGGAGAAGGGTCGGGGTCGGGGTCAGAGTCAGGGTCGGGATCAGGGTCGGGGTCAGGGTCAGGGTCAGGATCAGGATCAGAGTCAGGGGCAGGATCAGGGTCGGGGTCGGGGTCAGGGTCAGGATCAGGGTCGGGGTCGGGTTCAGGGTCAGGGTCGGGATCAGGGTCATGATCAGGATCAGGGTCAGAGTCAGGGGCAGGATCAGGGTCAGGATCAGGGTCAGAGTCAGGGGCAGGATCAGGGTCAGGGTCAGGATCAGGGTCGGGATCAGGGTCGGGGTCAGGATCAGGATCAGGGTCAGGGTCAGGATCAGGATCAGGATCAGGATCAGGGTCAGGGTCAGGGTCAGGATCAGGATCAGGATCAGGATCAGGATCAGGATCAGGGTCAGGATCAGGATCAGGATCAGGATCAGGATCAGGATCAGGATCAGGGTCAGGATCAGGATCAGGAAGGAAGTCTCACCTTGTACAGGAAGTCATCCGGGAGCCCGGACACGCCTCCAGATGGACTCATGTGTTTCATGGTCTGGCTCACCGTGGTCACATCGTTGTCACTGGCGGCGGTGGGCGAGATGATGTCACCATCGCGGTCGTCGTCACCTTCATTACTGGAGGCGGGTTCGATGATCACTGACGGGATCGGCATGTTTTCCTGCAACGACAGGAAGACGTGATCCCAGATCAAAACAGAACCGGGTCAGAGGAGCTGAAACACTCGTCTCCAATGAGGGAGCTCTGATTTAGGGTTTGAACTTCATTCACATTAATGAGACAATCGTGTCAGCGGCCCCCAAAACTATTATTATTAGTGTTGTTGTTGTTGTTGTTGTTCTTTATATTTACCAGCGGAGCTGCTTCATCCGCACATGTTTGGTCAGCACCAGGAATCTACAGACAACATTTTTATTTGAGACGTATTAAAATAAAAAACAAGCAAAATCAACACAAATGAAAAAGATACCTCATCAAGCTCCGCCTCCTGGATGGATGAAGGTTCCTCAGGTACCTTCAAAGGAAAACATTCACGTTTATTAGAAACTGAGTGAAGTGTTGATTGATACAAGATGATGAGGATGATGAAGATAATCCTGATGGTGATGAAGACAATCTTGGTCTTGATGGTGGTGAGTTTGCTGATGATGAAGATCATCTTGATGAGGATGGTGATGAAGATCATGATGATGAGGATGATGAGTTTGATGAAGATCATCTTGATGAGGATAATGAGTTTGATGATGAGTTTGCTGATGAAGATCATCTTGATGATGAGTTTGCTGATGATGAAGATACTCCCGGCCATGGTGGTGATGATGAAGATGAACCTGCCGACTGACCAGATGTATCAAGGATGAAGATCATGCTGTTCGCTTACGACTGGCTTCTCCTTCTCCAGACTGCCTGATCCCTCTGTGTCCTCCTCACCAGCAGGTGGCGCTTCAGTCTCCTCCATCACTTCATCAGAGGGAGCAACAGTGGGCTCCAGCTCTTCCTCAGTGGAAGGAGCTGTAGTCGGCTTCACCTCCTCTTCTTCACTCTTCTCTTCCTCTTCTTCAGCAGGTGCTGCGGGCTCCTCACCAGCAGGGGGAGCTGTAGCCTCCTGTTCCTCAGGAGCTTCTGTGTCTGGAGCTTCAGGAACCTCACTTGGTTCTGTTTTAACCTCGTTCTTGTAGAGAAAACTTGGTGTGAACCCAAAACTGGCTCCTGACATGTTCCTTTCAACTCGAACCAGAACTAGAACTGAGTTTCTTAATAGGAGATAATGTGATCTAGATGAATCACTAATAGAACTAGACTAAACCACAACTGCACTGTTGGACCTTGGTTACCATCTGAAGATGCTGTCAGATGCAAACGTCAGCAGATCACTAATGATCTCTATCAATACTGATCAGCCTGATAACAGCAGCAGGTTTCCAGCACTTTCTCTGCTTTCAATTTACACAATTTTCAAATCTGAAACCCATTTTTCTGAAGCTGATGAACCTCGTTAAACTAAACCTGTCTATAAAGCCTGACCTGGTTAAACTTACCATTTTATCAAAATCAGCAAAAAAAGAGGGCGGAGCCGCATCCTGAGGAGCAGACAGGTGAAACACAAACGAGTCACAACGAGTCACATTATAACATTTACTTCCACTAAACCCTCAACATCAACATGCCAGACTAACCGTTACAGTACTTTAACTAACCAACACTGACTAACATTAACCCACACTAACTAACACTAACCCACACTAATGAGCACTAACCAACACTAACCCACACTATCACTAACCCACACTAACCCACACTAACTAACACTGACCCACACTATCAATAACCCACACTAACCCACACTAACTAACACTAACCCACACTAACTAACACTAACCCACACTAACTAACACTGACCCACACTATCAATAACCCACACTAACCCACACTAACTAACACTGACCCACACTGGTCATGATGATTCACAAAACACACTTTACTGGTCCGACACACATCTTTCATTCAAAACCTCTTTGGTTCTGACTGACATTCAACCTTTGTGGGCTGTTGTTGCTATATTTGTTGTTGTTGCTATATTTGTTGTTGTTGCTATATTTGTTGTTGCTATATTTGTTGTTGTTGTTTTCTGCTACTGTTGTTGTTGCTATATTTGCTGCTGTTGTTGTTGTTGTTGTTGTTGTCTCCCCGGTGGAGAAGACACATGACTCAATCCCATGATGGTATCCAATCGATTCCTCCCTCCGTTCTGAGGGATCCGTCTGGTGGAGGGGTTCATCAGCCAGTCAAGCAAAGGTTCAATCTCAGACCCGTTTAACAGATTAGAACAGGTTACCTGGGACAGGCCATTAAACGCACTGGTGACCTGGAGTAAAGCACAAAGACACAAACATTGTTAGCACGCTGCAACGGTGACACCTTAAAGATAACCAAATGTGGAACCGGAGGATGGGATGGACACACAGATAAAGCAAGCAAGAGGAGGTGTAGGAGGAGCTCAGGCTGGGGTCCAGGTTTGAGGACTCTGTGGAAGGGTAGAAGACACCATAAAGGATTCTCCATTCATTTCTACACGAGGCTGGTTTCTACCACAGGGCGGAGTTGAGAAAGACCAATACCTCTTCCTTCTCTGTATCTAGCTCTTGATACAACTTTCCAAGTCTTCGGTTTGCAGCTTCATCTTCTGACATGTCTGAATTTTCTGGTTCTTTGTGAATTCTGTTTACAGCTTTAACTCCCTCAGCTGAGACGGATGCAGAGTCCCGCCAGGGCTCGGAGGTCCAGACGCCATCTTCAGTACCTGAACATGTTTCTGGGAAACTGTTGACACACTGGTCTGACTCAAACGCACCTCCACTTTCTGTTTGAGCAAAAGGGTCTGAATCAAACGCACCTCCACTGTCTGTTTGAGCAAAAGGGTCTGACTCAAACGCACCTCCACTTTCTGTTTGAGCAAAAGGGTCTGAATCAAACGCACCTCCACTTTCTGTTTGAGCAAAAGGGTCTGAATCAAACGCACCTCCACTTTCTGTTTGAGCAAAAGGGTCTGAATCAAACGCACCTCCACTTTCTGTTGAGCAAAAGGGTCTGAATCAAACGCACCTCCACTTTCTGTTGAGCAAAAGGGTCTGAATCAAACGCACCTCCACTTTCTGTTTGAGCAAAAGGGTCTGAATCAAACGCACCTCCACTTTCTGTTTGAGCAAAAGGGTCTGAATCAAACGCACCTCCTCCCTGTGCTTCAGCAAAAGGGTCTGAATCAAACGCACCTCCTGTCACAGCCCCTTTTCCCCAGTTCCCTCCTGTCCCAGTACTTTTCCACTGCCCTGCTCACACCACACCCTCTGATCACACACCTGCCCTCACTCATCAATCAGCTCACCTACCAGTATATATTCTCCAGCCTCACACTCACTCAGTGCCAGATTGTTCTTCTGCTTTCATGCGTGACTTTCCAGCGTTGTTTCCCTGCGGGATTACCCGTTACCGACCCTGCCTGTCTTCGTTCTGCCTGCCTTGCCTGTTCCCAGGACAACCTACCTGCTTTCTGCCCCTGACTACGACTTCTGCCTCAGCGTCTCTGGTTCCTGTCTGCTCACCTGGTTTAGACTTCTCCGCCCGGCTCAGACTTCGCTGCTGCTCGTCCCACTCCCCGAGCCCGCAACCCATAGACTTTGTGCGGGCCCAGAGCCTGAAGAACGGACTATTTCCTGTGTTTCCTGGTCTGCCTGAGTTCCTGTTTGCCCGTGTGTTAATAAAAATCATTACTACGGTCCAGCTTTCCAGAGTGCTGCATTTGGGTCCTAACTGCACCCGTCACACAGGGTCAGGGTCAGGATCAGGGTCAGAGTCAGGGTCGGGATCAGGGTCAGGATCACGGTCAGAGTCAGGGTCGGGATCAGGGTCAGGGTCCGGGTCTGGGTCGGATTATTGGCCTTGAAGGAAGTCTCACCTTGTACAGGAAGTCATCCAGGAGCCCGGACACGCCTCCAGATGGACTCATGTGTTTCATGGTCTGGCTCACCGTGGTCACATCGTTGTCACTGGCGGCGGTGGGCGAGATGATGTCACCATCGCGGTCGTCGTCACCTTCATTACTGGAGGCGGGTTCGATGATCACTGACGGGATCGGCATGTTTTCCTGCAACGACAGGAAGACGTGATCCCAGATCAAAACAGAACCGGGTCAGAGGAGCTGAAACACTCGTCTCCAATGAGGGAGCTCTGATTTAGGGTTTGAACTTCATTCACATTAATGAGACAATCGTGTCAGCGGCCCCCAAAACTATTATTATTAGTGTTGTTGTTGTTGTTGTTGTTGTTCTTTATATTTACCAGCGGAGCTGCTTCATCCGCACATGTTTGGTCAGCACCAGGAATCTACAGACAACATTTTTATTTAAGACGTATTAAAATTGAAAACAAGCAAAATCAACACAAATGAAAAAGAAACCTCATCAAGCTCCGCCTCCTGGATGGATGAAGGTTCCTCAGGTACCTTCAAAGGAAAACATTCACGTTTATTAGAAACTGAGTGAAGTATTGATTGATACAAGATGATGAGGATGAGGATGATGAAGATAATCCTGATGGTGATGAAGACAATCTTAATGATGATGAAGATCATCTTGATCATCATCATCATGAAGGTCTTCATGATGGTGAGTTTGCTGATGATGAAGATCATCTTTATGAGGATGGTGATGAAGATCATGATGATGAGGATGATGAGTTTGATGAAGATCATCTTGATGAGGATAATGAGTTTGATGATGAGTTTGCTGATGAAGATCATCTTGATGATGAGTTTGCTGATGAAGATCATCTTGATGATGAGTTTGCTGATGATGAAGATACTCCTGGCCATGGTGGTGATGATGAAGATGAACCTGCCGACTGACCAGATGTATCAAGGATGAAGATCATGCTGTTCGCTTACGACTGGCTTCTCCTTCTCCAGACTGCCTGATCCCTCTGTGTCCTCCTCACCAGCAGGTGGCGCTTCAGTCTCCTCCATCACTTCATCAGAGGGAGCAACAGTGGGCTCCAGCTCTTCCTCAGTGGAAGGAGCTGTAGTCGGCTTCACCTCCTCTTCTTCACTCTTCTCTTCCTCTTCTTCAGCAGGTGCTGCGGGCTCCTCACCAGCAGGGGGAGCTGTAGCCTCCTGTTCCTCAGGAGCTTCTGTGTCTGGAGCTTCAGGAACCTCACTTGGTTCTGTTTTAACCTCGTTCTTGTAGAGAAAACTTGGTGTGAACCCAAAACTGGCTCCTGACATGTTCCTTTCAACTCCAACCAGAACTAGAACTGAGTTTCTTAATAGGAGATAATGTGATCCAGATGAATCACTAATAGAACTAGACTAAACCACAACTGCACTGTTGGACCTTGGTTACCATCTGAAGATGCTGTCAGATGCAAACGTCAGCAGATCACTAATGATCTCTATCAATACTGATCAGCCTGATAACAGCAGCAGGTTTCCAGCACTTTCTCTGCTTTCAATTTACACAATTTTCAAATCTGAAACCCATTTTTCTGAAGCTGATGAACCTCGTTAAACTAAACCTGTCTATAAAGCCTGACCTGGTTAAACTTACCATTTTATCAAAATCAGCAAAAAAAGAGGGCGGAGCCGCATCCTGGGGAGCAGACAGGTGAAACACAAACGAGTCACAACGAGTCACAACGAGTCACATTATAATATTTACTTCCACTAAACCCTCAACATCAACATGCCAGACTAACCGTTACAGTACTTTAACTAACCCACACTGACTAACATTAACCAACACTAACCCTAATCTACACTAATACTAACCCATATGAATACTAAGCCAACACTAATCCACACTAACACTAACCCACACTAACGCTGACCCACACTAACACTAACCCACACTAACTAACACTAACCCACACTAACACTAACCCACACTAACCCTAACGCACACTAGCACTGACCCATACTAACACTAACCCACACTAACTAACACTAACCCACACTAACACTAACCCACATTAACACTAACCCACACTAACACTAACCCACACTAACGCTGACCCACACTGACTAACAATAACCCACACTAGCACTGACCCACACTAACACTAACCCACACTAACTAACACTAACCCACACTAGCACTAACCCACACTAACGCTGACCCACACTGACTAACAATAACCCACACAAGCACTGACCCACACTAACACACTAACCCACACTAACTAACACTAACCCACACTAACATTAACCCACACTAACTAGCACTAACCCAAACTAACCCACACTAACACTAACCCTCACTGACCCACACTAACACTAACCCACACTAACTAACACTGACCCACACTATTAATAACCCACACTAACCCACACTAACTAACACTAACCCACACTAACTAACACTGACCCACACTATCAATAACCCACACTAACCCACACTAACCCACACTAACTAACACTGACCCACACTCTCAATAACCCACACTAACCCACACGAACACTAACCCACACTAACTAACACTGACCCACACTATCAATAACCCACACTAACCCACACTAACTAACACTAACCCACACTAACTAACACTGACCCACATTGGTCATGATGATTCACAAAACACACTTTACTGGTCCGACACACATCTTTCATTCAAAACCTCTTTGGTTCTGACTGACATTCAACCTTTGTGGGCTGTTGTTGCGATATTTGTTGTTGTTGTTTACATATTTGTTGTTGTTGCTATATTTGTTGTTGTTGTTGCTGCTACTGTTGTTGTTGTTGCTATATTTGCTGCTGTTGTTGTTGTTGTTGTTGTTGTTGTTGTCTCCCCGGTGGAGAAGACACATGACTCAATCCCATGATGGTATCCAATCGATTCCTCCCTCCGTTCTGAGGGATCCGTCTGGTGGAGGGGTTCATCAGCCAGTCAAGCAAAGGTTCAATCTCAGACCCGTTTAAACAGATTAGAACAGGTTACCTGGGACAGGCCATTAAACGCACTGGTGACCTGGAGTAAAGCACAAAGACACAAACATTGTTAGCACGCTGCAACGGTGACACCTTAAAGATAACCAAATGTGGAACCGGAGGATGGGATGGACACACAGATAAAGCAAGCAAGAGGAGGTGTAGGAGGAGCTCAGGCTGGGGTCCAGGTTTGAGGACTCTGTGGAAGGGTAGAAGACACCATAAAGGATTCTCCATTCATTTCTACACGAGGCTGGTTTCTACCACAGGGCGGAGTTGAGAAAGACCAATACCTCTTCCTTCTCTGTATCTAGCTCTTGATACAACTTTCCAAGTCTTCGGTTTGCAGCTTCATCTTCTGACATGTCTGAATTTTCTGGTTCTTTGTGAATTCTGTTTACAGCTTTAACTCCCTCAGCTGAGACGGATGCAGAGTCCCGCCAGGGCTCGGAGGTCCAGACGCCATCTTCAGTACCTGAACATGTTTCTGGGAAACTGTTGACACACTGGTCTGACTCAAACGCACCTCCACTTTCTGTTTGAGCAAAAGGGCCTGAATCAAACGCACCTCCACTTTCTGTTTGAGCAAAAGGGTCTGACTCAAACGCACCTCCACTTTCTGTTTGAGCAAAAGGGTCTGAATCAAACGCACCTCCACTTTCTGTTTGAGCAAAAGGGTCTGACTCAAACGCACCTCCACTTTCTGTTTGAGCAAAAGGGTCTGAATCAAACGCACCTCCACTTTCTGTTTGAGCAAAAGGGTCTGACTCAAACGCACCTCCACTTTCTGTTTGTTTGTTTGTTTGTTTGTAGTTGTATATCGGCTCCCTGCTGGGCCATATTCAGAGTTCCTGTCTGAGTTCTCTGATTTCTTATCTGACTTGGTCCTTAGAACGGACAAAGTCATTATCATTGGAGACTTTAATATCCATATGAACGTTATAAATGACAGCTTTAGAAGTGGCTTCATTTCATTACTTGAGTCAGTTGGTTTCCTCCAGCAGATAAACCAACCAACTCATAGCTTCAACCACACCCTAGATCTAGTTCTGGCTTATGGTGGTAGAACATGTGTCAGTGTTCCCTCAGAACCCAGTCCTGTCAGACCATTCTTTGATCACTTTTACATTTATGATTAAGGATTCTTCTATGCTCAGAACAAAGTCTTACTATAGCAGATGTCTCTCAGATAATGCTGTAGCTAAGTTTAAGGAAGTGATCCCTGTGCTGATCCCAGGACCACCGTGTGTTTCCCCAGGGATCAGTCATAATCTGAGCCCTGCTGAGGTTGACTCTATTGCTGAAGGTGCAGCAACCTCACTGAGAATCACGCTTGATTCTGTTGCCCCCCTGAAAAAGAAAATAGTAAATCAGAGGAGGTGTGGCCCCTGGTATAATTCACATATCAGGACCCTCAAGCAGAAAGTGCGAAGACTGGAAAGGAAGTGGCATTCTTGTAAAATAGACAGCTACCACGTAGCCTGGAAAGACTGTCTATTAGTTTACAAAAAGGCCCTTCGCAAGGCTAGAACAGCTTATTTTTCTTCTTTGATTGAGGAAAATAAGAGTAACCCCAGGTTTCTTTTCAGCACTGTGGCCAAATTAACTAAAAGTCACAGTGTTTTAGATCCACGTATCCCTTCTTCCCTGAGTGGTGAAGACTTCATGAGCTTCTTCACTGATAAAGTTCTAGCTATCAGAGAGAAAGCTAACCCGGCCTAATTCAGAAATCCAAGACCACCACGTGTCTTTTAGATCCCATCCCAACACACCTGTTGAAGGATGTTCTACCACTGACAGGCAGTTCTATCCTGGACCAGATCAATGGTTCTTTAGTGTCAGGTTATGGACCCCGGTCGTACAAGGTGGGAGTGATTAAGCCGTTGCTTAAAAAACCATCACTGGATCCTGATGTCTTAGCAAATTATAGGCCAATATCCAACCTTCCTTTTATCTCTAAAGTTCTAGAGAAGGTGGTGGTGACTCAGTTACTGGAGCACCTGCAGAGGAACAGCCTGTTTGAGATGTTTCAGTCAGGCTTTAGAGCTCACCACAGCACAGAAACAGCACTTCTTAAAGTCACTAATGATCTTCTCATAGCTTCCGATCATGGACTGGTCTCTATGCTGGTTCTGCTGGACCTCAGTGCTGCTTTTGATACAGTTGATCACAGCATCCTGTTACAGAGACTGGAACATGTGATTGGGATTAAAGGGACAGCACTAGACTGGTTTAGATCATACTTATCTGATAGATACCAGTTTGCCCATGTCCATGGTGTTCCCTCCTCATACAGTAGGGTTAGCCATGGAGTTCCTCAAGGTTCTGTACTCGGACCAATCCTCTTCACATTGTACATGCTTCCCTTAGGGAACATTATTCAGCAGCATGGGATAAATTTTCATTGTTATGCTGACGACACTCAGCTTTATTTATCCATGAAACCCGAAGAGACAGAGAAGTTAGGGAAGCTCCAGACCTGTCTTAAAGACATAAAGTCCTGGATGTCTTCAAATTTCCTCCTCCTTAACCCAGGAAAAACTGAGGTCATGGTGTTTGGTCCTGAACCTCTCAGGGATAGATTAGATCACATGATCACTCTAGATGGTATCTCATTAACATCTAGTCTCTCTGTGAGGAATGTTGGAGTAACTTTTGATCAAAATCTCTCCTTCAACTCACACATTAAATTAGTCTCTAGAAGTGCCTTTTTTCACTTGAGGAACATCACAAAGATCAGGAAGCTACTGACCCACCATGATGCTGAAAAGTTAGTCCAGCATTTGTTCCTTCAGGCTGGACTATTGTGATTCTTTATTATCAGGGTGTCCAAACAACTCTTTAAGAAGCCTCCAGTTGATCCAAAATGCTGCAGCCAGAGTTCTGACAGGTATTGACAAAAGAGATCACATTACTCCTGTACTGGCGTTGCTTCATTGGCTGCCCGTTAAATTTAGAATAATTTTTAAAACCCTTCTTTTGACCTACCAGGTCCTCAGAGGCCTAGCTCCATCCTACCTGGAGGAGCTAGTGACACCTTATCAGCCCAATAGACCGCTCCGCTCTCAGAATGCTGGTCTACTTGTGGTCCCCACAGTCTCTAGGGGTAGAATGGGGGGCCGAGCATTTAGCTACCAGGCCCCCCTGCTATGGAACCATCTCCCTGTCCAGGCCCCCCTGCTATGGAACCATCTCCCTGTCCAGGCCCCCCTGCTATGGAACCAGCTCCCTGTCCAGGTACGGGAGGCTGACTCCATCGCTACTTTTAAGATCAGACTCAAAACCTACCTCTTTGAAAAAGCTTATTGTTACTAATTCAGTAGTTCCAGTTACTATCATAGACAGACAAATTATCATACTTAGGGGGTCGTCTAATCGTTAGGGTCACATCTTAGTTATGCTGTTATAGGCCGAGGCTGCCGGGGTCCGGAAACATGATCACCTGACAGGCCTCTGTCACTCCACTGGGTCATGGTTTCCTCTCCCCTCCTCTCCTTTCCTCTCCTCATCAAGCAGACTAGTTATGCTGATTCTTGTGTAGTTTTTCTGCTTCCCCCCCCCCCCCCCTTCTATTTATTTACAGGTATCGCCGCCCTCGGAGCTGCATGATGACCTCCGGCCCTGCTGAAGTGATTGTGCATCATATTTTTTTGTGTGTGTTTCTGTGCTCTGTGCCTCTCCTCTCCTCTCCTCTCCTCTCCTCTCCTCTCCTCTCCTCTCCTCTCCTCTCCTCTCCTCTCCTCTCCCCCTCCTTCTCCTTTTCCTCTCCCTCTCCTCTCCTCTCCTCTCCTCTTTCCCCTCCTCCTCCTTTGCCTTCTCCTCTCCTCTACCTCCCCTTCACTCTACTTCTCCTCTCCTCTACCCCTCTCCTCTCCTCTCCTACCTATCCTATCCTCTACCTGTCCTCCCCCCTCTCCTCTCTCTTTACCTAGCCGGCCATCAGCAGGAGGGTCCCCCTACATGAGCCTGGTCCTGCTCAAGGTTTCTTCCTGTTAAAGGGGAGTTTTTCCTTGCCACTGTTGCTTGTCTGGGGTCAGGCCCTGGGATTCTGGAAAGCGCCTTGAAGCAATTTTGATTGTATAAGACGCTATATAAATAAAGATTGATTGATTGATTGTTTTAGCAAAAGGGTCTGAATCAAACGCACCTCCTCCCTGTGCTTCAGTCGTGGGATCTGAATCAAACGCACCTCCCTTGTTATCTGAGGGGTTTTCGTTAAACACACTTCCTGTTTGAGGCTCACAGGTGAAAGTGAGCGTGCCTTGCTCACCTGCCTGATCTCTGGAAACTGATTGTGTACCAGTGTTCCGTGCCAACTCTTCATCAGCTGAACACTTTTCTTCGTCACTCTTCCATAACTCCTGCTCTGCAGCCTCATGTCCAGCTTCCCACCCGTCTGACACTTTAAGTGGAACTTGATTTGTACAGGAACGTTCATCATCTGGGCTCACCCAGCCTCCTCCCTGACCTCCATCAGCCCACTCTTCAGCAGTCTCGTACTCAGACCCTGACCCATCTGGAGACCTGAAACACTTCCCCTCCTTGTCCACGGCACGGCCGGATTTTAATGTCTTTAGGAGGCGCTGATGGTGGACCAAGGAAGAGCTGATTCAGTTGGTAACATAGATTCCAGAGAGACTTTGATCTGAAACATCAAAGCCCCACAGCGCCCAGTGCTTTTCTCTGGTTTGCTAAAGTGGCCTAAAGATGAAGAGCAGTTGTTCTGGTTTATCTGGTCACTGACTTCATAATCCTGACCTGAATCTTGGGGCCTCCATCACAACTCACGTTGCTGAAGATCCTGTGGAGATGCTTCCAAACGGGTTTTAAATATCAACTATTGTTAGAAGGGAAATGCTGATTTGAGCCGATCCTGTTGATCCCCTTCCAGAAGGGATTTTACTGACTAATTTGTGCCCCGTGAAGGTGCTGAGAAGAAGCTGAGTGGATGCTGCTGAGCGGGCAGAAGCCAGAAGACCTGGCCTGTTAAATGGGTCCACAGGTGTCTTCTGGAAGGTTCTGCAGCCTGAGAACCTGTTGCAGACGATGAGCAGGTGCAGCAGGCCAGAGTGTGACTGTGGGGACGAGACCGATAAAATCACTTCCTGTGCTGCGGCTGTGTGCTTCCTGTGACGGTGTCCTAGCAACAGTGAAACCACACGTTCTGGGGGAGCGACGCTGAAAGAGACGCAGAAACCTTCACAGCAACCTTCGGCTCCTTTCAGCATCTACTCACCACATTTATCTTCTGGACACTTTTAGAATTATTCGGACTTAATTTGTATGTAATGATCAACGAACCATTTCTGGATTTCTCCGTAATAAACAGGAACTCTTCTGTGTCTTCCAATATCGTCCCTAAAGATCAACATGTGAGCAGCAACCGTCTCATTCTGCCGCTTCCTAATAACAAACATGTCAAACAGGAAGTGATCGAGACGCTGTCATCGGTCCAGGAATTCATCAACAAAGATGAAAAAATGACATCAAACTACAAAGAGTTTGGTGACCTCACAACGAGGATTCAGCTTCCTGTTCAGACAGATTTACTTTATTGATCAAAGCTGGCAAATTACAGTTATTATTGCTGGAGAGAAGCTTTTATTCTGCGAGAGGAAAAGTCCCAGTGGAAAAGGAAGCAGTGAGAGGACGAGACAGGATGGTGGACTGGAACCAGTCAGTCAGCCTGTTTCTGGTTGTTGGTGAGGAAGAGGAGCAGAGAGATTCCACAGCAGCTCAGCAGACTCTTCATCATCAGGGCCGTGTAGACAAAAGAGAGCAGCTTCATCCTCAGCACAGACGGGGGGATGGATGGAGGGATGGACGGGGGGGCTGGTGCAACCTCTGGAAGACAAACACAGTGAAGAAGAAAGATCAGCCCACCTGAAGGTGTCTCAAGATGGCTGAGGGACAGGACATCAGCACCTTGCTGGGACTGGGCCTTCACCGCCCCCCCCTCGTGCTGCACGGAGCAGCGGTATTTATAGGTGTGGACGGCGTCCCGGTCCAGCAGTCTGATGGAGGTGATGCGGCCCGGCTCTCTGAGCTGCAGCTCTTCTTCATGGGCAGGAGGTGACTCCTCCACAGCACTGTCGGCCCGTTGTCTCCTCCAGGAGAACCTCACCAGAGGAGGAACCATGTCTGAGGCCACACACAGCAGGGCGGTCCTCCCCTCCAGAGGATCTCTGGATGCTGCTGGGTACACGCTCAACACAGGCTGGACCAGCGCCGCATCTGTGGTGAGACACCAGAGTTACTGCTCTCACTGGCCCTGAGGGGTCAACGCTGGAGGTCAGAGGTCAGCTCAACCACACATGCACATTGTGCGCTCACACAAGTCATTCATAATCGATAATCTTCCCATTTATTCACCAATAATCCACCGATAATCTACCCATTTATTCACCAATAATCCACAAATAATCTACCCATTTATTCACCAGTAATCTATTGATAATTGACCCGTTTATTCACCGATAATCCACCGATAATCTACCCATGTATTCACCTATAATCCACAGATAATATACCCATTTATTCACCAATAATCCACAGATAATCTACCCATTTATTCACCAATAATCTATTGATAATCTACCCATTTATTCACCAATAATCCACAGATAATCTACCCATTTATTCACCAATAATCCAAAAATAATCTACCCATTTATTCACCAGTAATCTATTGATAATCGACCCATTTATTCACCGATAATCTACCCATTTATTCACCTATAATCCACAGATAATCTACCCATTTATTCACCAATAATCCACTGATAATCTACCCATTTTTTCACCAATAATCCACCGATAATATACCCATTTATTCACCAATAATCCACTGATAATCTACCCATTTTTTCACCAATAATCCACAGATAATCTACCCATTTATTCACCAATAATTCACAGATAATCTACCCATTTATTCTCCAATAATCCACCGATAATCTACCCTTTTATTCACCAATAATCCACCGATAATCAACCCATTTATTCACCAATAATACACTGATAATCTACCCCTTTATTCACCAATAATCCACCGATAATCTACCCATTTATTCACCAATAATCCATTGATAATCTACCCATTTATTCACCAATAATCCACAGATAATCTACACATTTATTCACCAATAATCCACAGATAATCTACCCATTTATTCTCCAATAATCCACCGATAATCTACCCTTTATTCACCAATAATCCACCGATAATCGACCCATTTATTCACCAATAATCCACCGATAATCTACCCATTTATTCACCAATAATCCACCGATAATCTACCCATTTATTCACCAATAATCCACTGATAATCGACCCATTTATTCACCAATAATCCACCAATAATCTACCCTTTTATTCACCAATAATCCACCGATAATCGACCCATTTATTCACCAATAATCCACCGATAATCGACCCATTTATTCACCAATAATCCACCGATATTCCTTCCTTTTATTCACCAATAATCCACCGATAATCGACCCATTTATTCACCAATAATCCACTGATAATCTACCCATTTATTCACCAATAATCCACTGATAATCTACCCATTTATTCACCAATAATCCACTGATAATCTACCCATTTATTCACCAATAATCCATTGATAATCTACCCATTCATTCACCAATAATCCACAGATAAATCCAGCTAAATTCCCGTCTGTGCTCTTGTGTTTATGGTTTTATAGATAATCTTCTTGAGTGTGTCAATATTTCTTTTTTGTCTTTTGATCGTTATTAAAAGGTTTGGAGCAAAGTTTGATTCTCACCTGAGACGACGAGTCTGGTTCCAGATCCAAAAATCCAGACACAGTGAAACAGAGAAGGACAAAATCTGCTGCTGAACATTTGAGTCGAGGTTCTGATCCTGAAGATTCCTGTTTCAGTACAGGTGACTCTGACATCAGGTCTTCCTGGTTCCAGACATCAGATCTTCCTGGTTCCAGACATCAGGTCTTTGTGGTTCCAGACATCAGATCTTCCTGGTTCCAGACATCAGATCTTCCTGGTTCCAGACATCAGATCTTCCTGGTTCCAGACATCAGGTCTTCGTGGTTCCAGACATCAGGTCTTTCTGGTTCCAGACATCAGGTCTTTCTGGTTCCAGACATCAGGTCTTTCTGGTTCCAGACATCAGGTTTCCATCAGAAAGGATATTGATCCACAGCAGCTGGTTTTTGTTCAGGTGCCTCACATCTTCTCTCACTGTGGTTCCACTCTTCCAACAGGAGCAGTAATATGAGGCAGCGTGAGAGGGTTTAACTGAGGAGATGATCAACTCACAGTTGTTCTGCTGAATCTTAGCTGAGAAATCATCTTGGTCAGCATGAGAGTACCGCTCGATTTGACTGTCTCTCTTAACAATATTCAGGAGCCTTTCAAACGTGCCTGATTCCTTCTTCTGGTACCACAACACATAATTATAATTACAATCATCGATTCCTCCACAGCTTATTGAGGCAATTTTACCAGCTCTGCGGGTCACTGAGATCTGGTCCTGGGTCAGCTGCGTTTCTATGACAACCAGCCCTGTAGAGACGGGGACAGGCAGCTGAAGTCAGCGTGTGTGTGGTGGTCGTGTCCTGGCTGGCTGGAAACACTCACCTGAGCAGAGGAAGCAGAGAGCCGCAGGTGTGAACGGCTGCATTGTTGCTTTGGTGGGCCGGAGGCAGGACTGATCCAGCTCCTCTCAGCCCCCATCAGCCCCTGCTGCTGATGCCCCGCCCACCTCACCACAAACAGGAAACAGGTCTCCATGACGACAGCAGTCTCAGCAGCTCTGAAATGTGCTTCTGCTCATTCATTTCTCTAAAACATCAAAGATAAATCATCACAATTAGAACCTATGAACAGATTTTCAAGGTTTCCCTTTTGCTCAGAGTTGATGTTTACATTTTATTGACGTGACTGTAAACGTCCAGAAGATAAATGTGGTGAGAAGATGCTGCAAGGAGCCGAAGGTTGCTGTGAAGGTTTCTGCGTCTCTTTCAGCGTCGCTCCCCCAGAACGTGTGGTTTCACTGTTGCTAGGACACCATCACAGGAAGCACACAGCCGCAGCACAGGAAGTGATTTTATCGGTCTCGTCCCCACAGTCACACTCTGGCCTGCTGCACCTGCTCATCGTCTGCAACAGGTTCTCAGGCTGCAGAACCTTCCAGAAGACACCTGTGGACCCATTTAACAGGCCAGGTCTTCTGGCTTCTGCCCGCTCAGCAGCATCCACTCAGCTTCTTCTCAGCACCTTCATGGAGGAACGATGGGAGAAGAAGCCTCTGACGGCTTCACGTGACCTTCATTGATCCTCTGCAGATATTGTGACCTTGAGATTTGTTCATGAGTTTGAGGAGGATGAAATAAAGTGAAGAAGTTTGTGACGTTTGGAATGTTTCACATTTTCAAGACTTTGCTGTTCTTCACTCTTCATCCTCCAGTTCTGATGGTTCCTGCTGACGTCAGTTCTGCTCAAAGTTCATGGAAGCTCTGCCCCCCCCCCCCCCAACTGTATGTGTGCGGTTGGATCATGAACGATAAAGAAGCCAAAATGTTCCCAGGACTCATTTATTGATGACATAAACAAGTGATTTGTGGCATCAAGGTCACGGATCTACACCATCAAGGTCAAAGGAAGTGACATCAGAAGTGTCCAACACACCAGGAATAAACACACAACATAAATTGCATCAAACAGCGTCGCTGTGACTTATGGTCTGGATCAATTAGCTCTACTATTAAATCAATAAGCAACATTATTTTGGCAGAAACACAGAACAGAGACTTGATCACCAAACACTCGCAGGTAGGAACTCGCCAACGGACGCGTCCTCACCGACTCCCTGGCAGACTCCAGAACATTTAAATAGGTCACATGACTACAGATTCTAGAATATTCCACAGCAATCAAACACGTCTGGAGCAACAGAGGATCCTTTTCTCTCTTTTCTTCCGCTGTTCCGGTCCAGATGTTTTTCCCAGTTAAAGTCACGTCTTCCAACAACAGGAGAATATTGGTTGTTTGTGGGGGGGCCAGACTATCACGTCATGCTTCGTAATTTCCAGGATCAAACGAGACGTTGGCACCAGTTTTGCTGAGCAGAGGAACCTGGTGGTGACCTGCCCACGGTTGCACTAGGTGCCTCCAGGCAGTTGCTGATGTTGCTCTGATGTTGCCTCAAACTTCTGCTCACGTCTTGTTTTTTACAGCGTCGCGAGTCTTCTTATTCCAAACGCTGCGTAAAGTTCTCTGGAAACAGTCCTTTCTGGGCGCTAGCACCGCGTGCTAACCACTCGCTTTCTTTGATACCCGTGAGCCAACCAGCGTCCTGCCACAACAACAACAACAACAACAACAACAACAGCGCAACGTTAACGCAGGACAATCTGACCTCAGCTCATCCCTAAACACCTGCGGCTGTTTTCTGTAGTCGGAGCAACAGTGACATCAGGTGACGCCTTTGTTTTATGCACCTGCTCCATTTAGCACGTCTCCACCTGAGCGAAGCTCTCCTGTGGTTCTCCTGTGGTTCTCCTGTGGTTCTCCTGTGCTTCTCCTGTGGTTCTCCTGGGTCTCAGCAGAACTTTGTCAACTCGTGTTTGTGGGGTTTTTCTTTCGGACGTTTTTGAGGGTTTTAGTGACAATAAAACCCCGGGTCCAGGTCGGATTATTGGCCTTGAAGGAAGTCTCACCTTGTACAGGAAGTCATCCGGGAGCCCGGACATGCCTCCAGATGGACTCATGTGTTTCATGGTCTGGCTCACCGTGGTCACATCGTTGTCACTGGCGGCGGTGGGCGAGATGATGTCACCATCGCGGTCGTCGTCACCTTCGTTACTGGAGGCGGGTTCGATGATCACTGACGGGATCGGCATGTTTTCCTGCAACGACAGGAAGACGTGATCCCAGATCAAAACAGAACCGGGTCAGAGGAGCTGAAACACTCGTCTCCAATGAGGGAGCTCTGATTTAGGGTTTGAACTTCATTCACATTAATGAGACAATCGTGTCAGCGGCCCCCAAAACTATTATTATTAGTGTTGTTGTTCAATTCAATTCAATTCAATCTTTATTTATATGGCACTTTTCATACGCTAGGTAGCACAAAGTGCCTCACAAAGGATAAAAACAGCAAAGAGAACAAGAGAATCAAGAAAAGGACACACACACACACACATGCATACAACACACTTACACACACACCTACACACACAAACAAGCTTAGACAAGCTGAGACATGGCTGGGCACCGAGACCTGAGGCGAAGGAGACGCCACCTTTGGAGGCCCACCAGGCCGAGGGAGGTCACGGTCCGTGACCACAGGTGGTACCGCCACAAAGACCAGCCCGACCCGGACAGACCGGAGGCTCCACACCAAAGCACAGAGCCCCCTAACCACCCAGTCCAGGGTCGACAATGGGACAGCACCCCCAGCGGTAGACCGGAAACATCTCCCAGCCTGGCAGGCCCCCATGAGGAAACACCATGAGGAGACACTGGAGCTAAAAACGGAAGGACTGAAACAGTAAATGGGATAAAAGGTATAAAAGCTAAAAACTGAGAAACTAAGAACTGAGGGAGTAAAACAGTACTAAGACTAAAACAGACTGAAAAAGTAAATGGGATAAAAGACTAAAAATTGAGAATAAAAACTGAGGGAGTAATCAGGAAATCAGTTAAAGGCCTGATTAAAAAGGTGTGTCTTGAGCCTCTTTTTAAAAACCTCAGCAGCCTCTGCGGCCCAGAGGTTCTCCGGGAGGCTGTTCCACAGTCGGGGACCATAATAACTGAAGGCCGCTTCCCCGTGCGTTTTAGTGCTTACATGTGGAATGGTTAAAAGGCCGGTGCCGGAAGACCTCAGAGTCCGCGAGGGATGATAGAATAAAAGCAGGTCAGATAAATAAGTCGGGCCAAGACCATTAAGACATTTAAAAACTAGTAAAAGAACCTTAAAATCGATCCTGAAACGCACGGGTAGCCAATGCAGCGATTCTAAAACCGGTGTGATGTGCTCCCGCCCTCTGGTCCTCGTCAGCACCCGTGCAGCTGAGTTTTGTAATAATTGTAGGTTGGAGATGCTCTTTTTGGGAAGACCAGAGAGCAGGGCATTACAATAATCTAGACCACAAGAGATAAAAGCGTGCATCAGCACCTGCGTGCATCAGCACCTCCGTGCTGGCCTGAGAGAAACGGGCGGACTCTGGCTATATTCTTCAGGTGGTAAAAACCCACCTTTGTTATGTTTTTGATGTGTGGGATAAAACTAAGCTCAGAGTCAAAGATCACACCCAGATTTCTGACAGATTGAGATGGCTTAAAATCCTTTAATTTTGGTACAAGTTTCTCTCTCTGACCTTCAGGACCAATGACTAAGACCTCTGTTTGGTCCTGGTTGAGCTGTAGGAAGTTTTCTGCCATCCATGACTGGATATCTAGAATACAGTTAAAAAGGGCATCAACTGGCCCTGTGTCACCAGGAGCCACGGCGATGTACAGCCGCGTATCGTCAGCATAGCTGTGGAAGCTGATGCCGTGGCTCCTGGTGACATCCCCAAGAGGAAGCATGTAAAGATTAAAAAGGGTTGGACCTAAGATTGACCCTTGGGGAACCCCACATTTAGTCTCATGGATTCTCGAGGAGCAGATGTGGCAGGGCGTGGCCTGCCCTCCGAACAGGTGCCCTATGGAGGTAGTGCCTTAATTGGTGGGTGGGGAGAACAGGTTTATATAAGGCACTGCCTCCAGCTGGCTTTAGTTGTTTTCCCCCTTCGACGGTACGGCGGGGTTGCGGCTTATCTGGGCGGTTCGACCAACAAACTGTTTCACAGCGCGAGCAGGCTGTCTGGCAGCGCCAAGAAGGTCGGTGCTTCCTCCCGCCATCCTCCCGCCTAGAGCGCTTTGCCGTGAGGGCGCGCGCGCTCGTCTGTACTGGGCAGGTAAGGCGCAGCAATGCGCGTCACTGACTCCCCCACTCGGTTGATACATGTTAATGGGGCTGTTCTTGCTGCAGGTGGCTGCCGGCTGGCGTCAGTGGGTCGCGTTGCCCCAGCGGGAACCCTTCACGGAGTGGGGGCGCCACCAAACACAGTCGGCACGGACTACCTCGCTTACTGGACCCACTGCTGCTTTGGCTCCGTCCCGTTTTCGGGACTCTCTCTCCTGTTCGCGCTCTCTCTCGCCCCCCTTCGCTCGTGGGACGGCGCTGAGACGTAGTGGTGCCGCCGAGGCGACCACGGAGCTGTTGCTTTCATTTTTAGACTCCTAACAGTGTGTGTAAATCGTATCAACTGGCATTTACTCTTTTAGGTTTTGTTTCTGTTCGTTTCTTGTTGGTCACAATTTATTTGCTTGTCTGTGTGAGGTGTGTGCGCGTGTGTGCTCGTCGCGTCAATTGTTACCGCTGGAAATGTAATTGTTCTCTTTTCTTTGTGGACAGGTGCTGCGGGCCACGGCGGGGACCCAACCCCTGGTGGAGGGCGTTTTCCTCACCCCTCGTGTGTGGTTTTGTTTGCAGTAGCACGGGTGTTTTTAGTTTGGTTATCTCCCTAATTGCGTTTTACCTGCCGGTGGGGCCCCAGCCCTGTCCACCCCCTTTTGTTTGACTTTTGTACAGCCGAGTTATTTTTGTGTTGAGTTGGATTTAATAAAATTGTAGTGCCTAACCCTCAATCCTGTCTCTGCCTCTGGAACCGAACCTTATCTGCGCGTGCCTGTTTTCCGGTTAATTCCTGGGGTGAAATTCCCCAGGTGGCGTTGTCGTTGACCGTTCCACCCCGCCACACATGTATCCATACTTACAAAGCAGCTTCGATCAGTAAGGTAGGAGGTGAACCAGTTAAGAACAGTACCAGAGAGGCCGACCAGGTTCTTCAGTCTATTTAATAAAATATGGTGGTCTACTGTATCAAAGGCGGCGGTCAGATCCAGCAGAACCAACACCGTGAGCTTTTTGTTATCTAAGTTGCACCTGATGTCATTTAAAATCTTTAAAAGGGCTGTCTCTGTACTGTGGTTCATCCTAAAACCAGACTGATGCCTCTCTAAAATGTCCTTTTGAGTTTAAAAAATCATTCACTTGGTTAAAAACAAGTTTTTCTAAAATATTACTTAAAAATGGTAAGTTGGATACAGGCTGATAGTTATTTAAAACGCTGGGGTCTAGATTGCTCTTCACCATATATAGATGTTCCTCAAAGAATCCATAAAATGTTTTAAAAGACGGTGTGGGAATTGGGTCTAAAAGGCCGGTTGTGGGCCTCACTGGGGAGAAAACCCGACCAAGTGTCCTCGCATCAACCAAGAGAAAACTCTCCAGTGTCTCCTCAGGTGATGCAACGATCCAGGAGTGTTGGTGATTAAAATTTGCTGTGATAAAAGACTGGATCTAATATCATCGATTTTACTCCTGAAGTGGTCTGCAAAGGTCTCCCAGAGGGTGTCAGTCGTTGTTGTAGGACACCTGTTAAAATTACCAGTGGTTAAAAGCTCAATTGTGTAAAATAGAAATTTGGGGTTGTTTTTATTGTCGGAGATTAGTTTTTTGAAATGAGAGGTTCTTGCTTGCTTGATTGTGTTATTGTAGGTTTTGAGGTGTTGATAAAATATTTCTTTATGAATGGTCAGCTTGGATTTCCTCCACCTCCTCTCAGCACTCCTGCAGGTTCTCTTCAGTTTTCTAATTTCTTCATTTTTCCACGGTGGTGCACGTTTTGTTCTTACTGTTTTTGTGACAAGTGGAGCCACAGAGTCCAGCGTTGACTTTAATTTATTGTTAAAAGTGTCAACAATAAAATCACACGGTGCTGGTAACATTTCTGCAGGAGTGCTCTGTAAGATCTGGATAAAATTTGCAGCCACTTCAGGAGTCAGGTAGCGTCTCCTCACCGTTCCCACAGGGGCCCCCAGGTCCAGGGGACCCGCCCACGGACAGGCCGTAGGTTATGACCAGGTCCAGGGGACCCACCCACGGACAGGCCATAGGTTATGACCAGGTCCAGGGGACCCACCCACGGACAGGCCGTAGGCTATGACCAGGTCCAGGGGACCCACCCACGGACAGGCCATAGGTTATGACCAGGTCCAGGGGACCCACCTACAGACAGGCCATAGGTTATGACCAGGTCCAGGGGACCCACCCACGGACAGGCCATAGGTTATGACCAGGTCCAGGGGAACCACCCACGGACAGGCCGTAGGTTATGACCAGGTCCAGGGGACCCACCCATGGACAGGCCATAGGTTATGACCAGGTCCAGGGGACCCACCTACAGACAGGCCATAGGTTATGACCAGGTCCAGGGGACCCACCCACGGACAGGCCATAGGTTATGACCAGGTCCAGGGGACCCACCTACGGACAGGCCATAGGTTATGACCAGGTCCAGGGTGTGACCTCTGCTGTGGGTCGGCTGCGTGACATGTTGTTTAAAATCCAAACTGTGAAGGAGGTTTAAACATTCTCTGGACACTGGGTCCGAGGCGTTGTTGATGTGTAGATTAAAATCATCAGTTATTAAAATCCTGTTGTATTTAGCGTAAATGATTGATAAAAATTCCGAGAATTGACTGATAAAAGAGGTGGAGTATTGGGGTGGTCTGTAAACTGTTATGCTTAAAATAGGAGGGCTGCTAAAAACAAACGCATGATGCTGAAATGATGGAAACGTATTAAAAGAGACCTCGCGTGAAGACATTTCGGTCCTTGTTATTGAAGCGGTTCCACCTCCTTTCCTGCCCCCCCCCGTAGAAAATAAAAAGATAAAACCTGGGGGGCAAGCCTCTGTGAGAACAGCAGGTGCATCAGAGCCACGTCTCAGTAAGGAGAATACCATCGAGGTTTCTGTCTAAAATTAAGTCATTGTTGTTGTTGTTCTTTATATTTACCAGCGGAGCTGCTTCATCCGCACATGTTTGGTCAGCACCAGGAATCTACAGACAACATTTTTATTTAAGACGTATTAAGATTGAAAACAAGCAAATTCAACACAAATGAAAAAGAAACCTCATCAAGCTCCGCCTCCTGGATGGATGAAGGTTCCTCAGGTACCTTCAAAGGAAAACATTCACGTTTATTAGAAACTGAGTGAAGTATTGATTGATGAGGATGAGGATGATGAAGATAATCCTGATGGTGATGAAGACAATCTTGGTCTTCATGGTGGTGAGTTTGCTGATGATGAAGATCATCTTGATGAGGATGGTGATGAAGATCATGATGATGAGGATGATGAGTTTGATGAAGATCATCTCGATGAGGATAATGAGTTTGATGATGAGTTTGCTGATGAAGATCATCTTGATGAGGATAATGAGTTTTATGATGAAGATCATCTTGATGAGGATGATGAGTTTGCTGATGAAGATCATCTTGATGATGAGTTTGCTGATGATGAAGATCATCTTGATGAGGATGGTGAGTTTGATGATGAAGATCATCTTGATGATGAGTTTGCTGATGATGAAGATCATCTTGATGAGGATGATGAGTTTGCTGATGATGAAGATCATCTTGATGAGGATGGTGAGTTTGCTGATGAAGATCATCTTGATGATGAGTTTGCTGATGATGAAGATACTCCTGGCCATAGTGGTGATGATGAAGATGAACCTGCCGACTGACCAGATGCATCAAGGATGAAGATCATGCTGTTCACTTACGACTGGCTTCTCCTTCTCCAGACTGCCTGATCCCTCTGTGTCCTCCTCACCAGCAGGTGGCGCTTCAGTCTCCTCCATCACTTCATCAGAGGGAGCAACAGTGGGCTCCAGCTCTTCCTCAGTGGAAGGAGCTGTAGTCGGCTTCACCTCCTCTTCTTCACTCTTCTCTTCCTCTTCTTCAGCAGGTGCTGCGGGCTCCTCACCAGCAGGGGGAGCTGTAGCCTCCTGTTCCTCAGGAGCTTCTGTGTCTGGAGCTTCAGGAACCTCACTTGGTTCTGTTTTAACCTCGTTCTTGTAGAGAAAACTTGGTGTGAACCCAAAACTGGCTCCTGACATGTTCCTTTCAACTCCAACCAGAACTAGAACTGAGTTTCTTAATAGGAGATAATGTGAATCACAGATGAATCACTAATAGAACTAGACTAAACCACAACTGCACGGTTGGACCTTGGTTACCATCTGAAGATGCTGTCAGATGCAAACGTCAGCAGATCACTAATGATCTCTATCAATACTGATCAGCCTGATAACAGCAGCAGGTTTCCAGCACTTTCTCTGCTTTCAATTTACACAGTTTTCAAATCTGAAACCCATTTTTCTGAAACTGATGAACCTCGTTAAACTAAACCTGTCTATAAAGCCTGACCTGGTTAAACTTACCATTTGATCAAAATCAGCAAAAAAAGAGGGCGGAGCCGCATCCTGGGGAGCAGACAGGTGAAACACAAACCAGTCACAACGAGTCACATTATAACATTTACTTCCACTAAACCCTCAACATCAACATGCCAGACTAACCGTTACAGTACTTTAACTAACCCACACTGACCAACACTAACCCACACTAACTAACACTAACCCACACTAATGAGCACTAACCCACACTAACATTAACCCACACTAACTAGCACTAACCCACACTAACCCACACTAACACTAACCCACACTAACTAACACTGACCCACACTATCAATAACCCACACTAACCCACACTAACTAACACTAACCCACACTAACTAACACTAACCCACACTAACTAACACTGACCCATACTAACTAACACTGACCCACACTATCAATAACCCACACTAACCCACACTAACTAACACTAACACTAATCCACACTAACTAACACTAACCCACACTAACTAACACTAACCCACACTAACTAACACTGACCCACACTGGTCATGATGATTCACAAAACACACTTTACTGGTCCGACACACATCTTTCATTCAAAACTTCTTTGGTTCTGACTGACATTCAACCTTTGTGGGCTGTTGTTGCTATATTTGTTGTTGTTGTTTACATATTTGTTGTTGTTGCTATATTTGTTGTTGTTGTTGCTATATTTGCTGCTGCTGCTGTTGTTGTTGTTGTTGTCTCCCCGGTGGAGAAGACACATGACTCAATCCCATGATGGTATCCAATCGATTCCTCCCTCCGTTCTGAGGGATCCGTCTGGTGGAGGGGTTCATCAGCCAGTCAAGCAAAGGTTCAATCTCAGACCCGTTTAACAGATTAGAACAGGTTACCTGGGACAGGCCATTAAACGCACTGGTGACCTGGAGTGAAGCACAAAGACACAAACATTGTTAGCACGCTGCAACGGTGACACCTTAAAGATAACCAAATGTGGAACCGGAGGATGGGATGGACACACAGATAAAGCAAGCAAGAGGAGGTGTAGGAGGAGCTCAGGCTGGGGTCCAGGTTTGAGGACTCTGTGGAAGGGTAGAAGACACCATAAAGGATTCTCCATTCATTTCTACACGAGGCTGGTTTCTACCACAGGGCGGAGTTGAGAAAGACCAATACCTCTTCCTTCTCTGTATCTAGCTCTTGATACAACTTTCCAAGTCTTCGGTTTGCAGCTTCATCTTCTGACATGTCTGAATTTTCTGGTTCTTTGTGAATTCTGTTTACAGCTTTAACTCCCTCAGCTGAGACGGATGCAGAGTCCCGCCAGGGCTCGGAGGTCCAGACGCCATCTTCAGTACCTGAACATGTTTCTGGGAAACTGTTGACACACTGGTCTGAATCAAACGCACCTCCACTGTCTGTTTGAGCAAAAGGGTCTGACTCAAACGCACCTCCACTTTTTGTTTGAGCAAAAGGGTCTGAATCAAACGCACCTCCACTTTTTGTTTGAGCAAAAGGGTCTGAATCAAACGCACCTCCTCCCTGTGCTTGAGCAAAAGGGTCTGAATCAAACGCACCTCCTCCCTGTGCTTCAGCAAAAGGGTCTGAATCAAACGCACCTCCACTTTCTGTTTGAGCAAAAGGGTCTGAATCAAACGCACCTCCTCCCTGTGTTTCAGCAAAAGGGTCTGAATCAAACGCACCTCCCTTGTTATCTGAGGGGTTTTCGTTAAACACACTTCCTGTTTGAGGCTCACAGGTGAAAGTGAGCGTGCCTTGCTCACCTGCCTGATCTCTGGAAACTGATTGTGTACCAGTGTTCCGTGCCAACTCTTCATCAGCTGAACACTTTTCTTCGTCACTCTTCCATAACTCCTGCTCTGCAGCCTCATGTCCAGCTTCCCACCCGTCTGATACTTTAAGTGGAACTTGATTTGTACAGGAACGTTCATCATCTGGGCTCACCCAGCCTCCTCCCTGACCTCCATCAACCCACTCTTCAGCAGTCTCGTACTCAGACCCTGACCCATCTGGAGACCTGAAACACTTCCCCTCCTTGTCCACGGCACGGCCGGATTTTAATGTCTTTAGGAGGCGCTGATGGTGGACCAAGGAAGAGCTGATTCAGTTGGTAACATAGATTCCAGAGAGACTTTGATCTGAAACATCAAAGCCCCACAGCGCCCAGTGCTTTTCTCTAGTTTGCTAAAGGGGCCTAAAGATGAAGAGCAGTTGTTCTGGTTTATCTGGTCACTGACTTCATAATCCTGACCTGAATCTTGGGGCCTCCATCACAACTCACGTTGCTGAAGATCCTGTGGAGATGCTTCCAAACGGGTTTTAAATATCAACTATTGTTAGAAGGGAAATGCTGATTTGAGCCGATCCTGTTGATCCCCTTCCAGAAGGGATTTTACTGTCTAATTTGTGCCCTGTGAAGGTGCTGAGAAGAAGCTGAGTGGATGCTGCTGAGCGGGCAGAAGCCAGAAGACCTGGCCTGTTAAATGGGTCCACAGGTGTCTTCTGGAAGGTTCTGCAGCCTGAGAACCTGTTGCAGACGATGAGCAGGTGCAGCAGGCCAGAGTGTGACTGTGGGGACGAGACCGATAAAATCACTTCCTGTGCTGCGGCTGTGTGCTTCCTGTGATGGTGTCCTAGCAACAGTGAAACCACACGTTCTGGGGGAGCGACGCTGAAAGAGACGCAGAAACCTTCACAGCAACCTTCGGCTCCTTGCAGCATCTTCTCACCACATTTATCTTCTGGACACTTTTAGAATTATTCGGACTTAATTTGTATGTAATGATCAACGAACCATTTCTGGATTTCTCCGTAATAAACAGGAAATCTTCTGTGTCTTCCAATATCGTCCCTAAAGATCAACATGTGAGCAGCAACCGTCTCATTCTGCTGCCGCTTCCTAATAACAAACATGTCAAACAGGAAGTGATCGAGACGCTGTCATCGGTCCAGAAATTCATCAACAAAGTTGAAAAAATGACATCAAACTACGAAGAGTTTGGTGACCTCACAACGAGGATTCAGCTTCCTGTTCAGACAGATTTACTTTATTGATCAAAGCTGGCAAATTACAGTTATTATTGCTGGAGAGAAGCTTTTATTCTGCGAGAGGAAAAGTCCCAGTGGAAAAGGAAGCAGTGAGAGGACGAGACAGGATGGTGGACTGGAACCAGTCAGTCAGCCTGTTTCTGGTTGTTGGTGAGGAAGAGGAGCAGAGAGATTCCACAGCAGCTCAGCAGACTCTTCATCATCAGGGCCGTGTAGACAAAAGAGAGCAGCTTCATCCTCAGCACAGACGGAGGGATGGACGGAGGGATGGACGGGGGGACAGACGGGGGGATGGACGGGGGGACTGGTGCAACCTCTGGAAGAGAAACACAGTGAAGAAGAAAGATCAGCCCACCTGAAGGTGTCTCAAGATGGCTGAGGGACAGGACATCAGCACCTTGCTGGACTGGGCCTTCACCGCCCCCCCCTCGTGCTGCACGGAGCAGCGGTATTTATAGGTGTGGACGGCGTCCCGGTCCAGCAGTCTGATGGAGGTGATGCGGCCCGGCTCTCTGAGCTGCAGCTCTTCTTCATGGGCAGGAGGTGACTCCTCCACAGCACTGTCGGCCCGTTGTCTCCTCCAGGAGAACCTCACCAGAGGAGGAACCATGTCTGAGGCCACACACAGCAGGGCGGTCCTCCCCTCCAGAGGATCTCTGGATGCTGCTGGGTACACGCTCAACACAGGCTGGACCAGCGCCGCATCTGTGGTGAGACACCAGAGTTACTGCTCTCACTGGCCCTGAGGGGTCAACGCTGGAGGTCAGAGGTCAGCTCAACCACACATGCACATCGTGCGCTCACACAACTCATTCATAATCGTGGTCATTGAGGACTGGTGCCATCAGAAGCTCCTCCAGGGAGCCGGAGTTCCCGTTCCCCACCTGCACCAGTGAACGTCCAGGGAGGCGACGTGGAGGGTGACCACACACCAGCGCCGTTCACCTGACCGAGGTGTCGCACAGCTCAGAAGACCACCGGAGTTCAGGGGACCCTCAAGAGGGTCTTCATATGGGTCTGGGGAGCCCCCACCCACTTATTGATCCATCGATATTCCACCCATTTATTCACCAATAATCCATTGATAATCTACCCATTTATTCACCAATAATCCACCCATAATCTACCCATTTATTCACCAATAATCCACCCATAATCTACCCATTTATTCACCAATAATCTACCGATAATCTACCCTTTTTTTCACCAATAATCTACCGATATTCTACCCATTAATTCACCAATAATCCACCGATAATCTACCCATTTATTCACCAATAATCTACCGATAATCTACCCATTAATTCACCAATAATCCATTGATAATCTACCCTTTTTTCACCAATAATCTACCGATAATCTACCCATTTATTCACCAATAATCATCAAATAATCTACACATTAATTCACCGATAATCTACCGATGATCTTCCCATTAATTCACCAATAATCCTAAAATAATCTACACATTTATTCTCCAATAATCCACTGATAATCTACCCATTTATTCACCAATAATCCACCCTTAATCGACCCATTTATTCACATACAATCCACAGATAATCGACCCATTTATTCACCAATAATCCACCGATAATCGACCCATTTATTCACCAATAATCCACTGATAATCGACCCATTTATTCAAAAATAATCCACTGATAATCGACCCATTTATTCACCAATAATCCACAGATAATCGACCCATTTATTCACCAATAATCCACCAATAATCTACCCAATTATTCACCAATAATCCACTGATAATCGACCCATTTATTCACCAATAATCCACTGATAATCCACCCATTTATTCACCAATAATCCACAGATAAATCCAGCTAAATTCCCGTCTGTGCTCTTGTGTTTATGGTTTTATAGATAATCTTCTTGAGTGTCAATATTTCTTTTTTGTCTTTTGATTGTTATTAAAAGGTTTGGAGCAAAGTTTGATTCTCACCTGAGACGACGAGTCTGGTTCCAGATCCAAAAATCCTGACACAGTGAAACAGAGAAGGACAAAATCTGCTGCTGAACATTTGAGTCGAGGTTCTGATCCTGAAGATTCCTGTTTCAGTACAGGTGACTCTGACATCAGGTCTTCCTGGTTCCAGACATCAGATCTTCCTGGTTCCAGACATCAGGTCTTTCTGATTCCAGACATCAGATCTTCCTGGTTCCAGACATCAGGTCTTTCTGATTCCAGACATCAGATCTTCCTGGTTCCAGACATCAGGTCTTTCTGGTTCCAGACATCAGGTCTTCCTGGTTCCAGACATCAGGTCTTTGTGGTTCCAGACATCAGATCTTCCTAGTTCCAGACATCAGATCTTTGTGGTTCCAGACATCAGATCTTTCTGGTTCCAGACATCAGGTCTTCCTGGTTCCAGACATCGGGTCTTTCTTGTTCCAGACATCAGGTCTTCCTGGTTCCAGACATCAGGTCTTCCTGGTTCCAGACATCAGGTCTTCCTGGTTCCAGACATCAGATCTTCCTGGTTCAAGACATCAGGTCTTCCTGGTTCCAGACATCAAGTCTTTCTGGTTCCTGACATCAGGTCTTCCTGGTTCCAGACATCGGGTCTTTCTGGTTCCAGACATCAGGTCTTCCTGGTTCCAGACATCAGGTCTTCCTGGTTCCAGACATCGGGTCTTTCTTGTTCCAGACATCAGGTCTTCCTGGTTCCAGACATCAAGTCTTTCTGGTTCCTGACATCAGGTCTTCCTGGTTCCAGACATCAAGTCTTTCTGGTTCCAGACATCAGATCTTCCTGGTTCCAGACATCAGGTCTTCCTGGTTCCAGACATCAGGTCTTCCTGGTTCCAGACATCAGATCTTCCTGGTTCCAGACATCAGGTCTTTCTGGTTCCAGACATCAGATTTCCATCAGAAAGGATATTGATCCACAGCAGCTGGTTTTTGTTCAGGTGCCTCACACCTTCTCTCACTGTGGTTCCACTCTTCCAACAGGAGCAGTAATATGAGGCAGCGTGAGAGGGTTTAACTGAGGAGATGATCAACTCACAGTTGTTCTGCTGAATCCTAGCTGAGAAATCATCTTTCTCAGCATGAGAGTACCGCGTGATTTGACTGCTGCTCTTAACAATATCCAGGAGCCTTTCAAACGTGCCTGATTCCTTCTTCTGGTACCACAACACATAATTATAATTACAATCATCGATTCCTCCACAGCTTATTGAGGCAATTTTACCAGCTCTGCGGGTCACTGAGATCTGGTCCTGGGTCAGCTGCGTTTCTATGACAACCAGCCCTGTAGAGACGGGGACAGGCAGCTGAAGTCAGCGTGTGTGTGGTGGTCGTGTCCTGGCTGGCTGGAAACACTCACCTGAGCAGAGGAAGCAGAGAGCCGCAGGTGTGAACGGCTGCATTGTTGCTTTGGTGGGCCGGAGGCAGGACTGATCCAGCTCCTCTCAGCCCCCATCAGCCCCTGCTGCTGATGCCCCGCCCACCTCACCACAAACAGGAAACAGGTCTCCATGACGACAGCAGTCTCAGCAGCTCTAAAATGTGCTTCTGCTCATTCATTTCTCTAAAACATCAAAGATAAATCATCACAATTAGAACCTATAAACAGATTTTCAAGGTTTCCCTTTTGCTCAGAGTTGATGTTTACATTTTATTGACGTGACTGTAAACGTCCAGAAGATAAATGTGGTGAGAAGATGCTGCAAGGAGCCGAAGGTTGCTGTGAAGGTTTCTGCGTCTCTTTCAGCGTCGCTCCCCCAGAACGTGTGGTTTCACTGTTGCTAGGACACCATCACAGGAAGCACACAGCCGCAGCACAGGAAGTGATTTTATCGGTCTCGTCCCCACAGTCACACTCTGGCCTGCTGCACCTGCTCATCGTCTGCAACAGGTTCTCAGGCTGCAGAACCTTCCAGAAGACACCTGTGGACCCATTTAACAGGCCAGGTCTTCTGGCTTCTGCCCGCTCAGCAGCATCCACTCAGCTTCTTCTCAGCACCTTCATGGAGGAACGATGGGAGAAGAAGCCTCTGACGGCTTCACGTGACCTTCATTGATCCTCTGCAGATATTGTGACCTTGAGATTTGTTCACGAATTTGAGGAGGATGAAATAAAGTGAAGAAGTTTGTGACGTTTGGAATGTTTCACATTTTCAAGACTTTGCTGTTCTTCACTCTTCATCCTCCAGTTCTGATGGTTCCTGCTGACGTCAGTTCTGCTCAAAGTTCATGGAAGCTCTGCCCCCCCCCCCCCCCCCCCCCCCCCCCCAACTGTATGTGTGCGGTTGGATCATGAACGATAAAGAAGCCAAAATGTTCCCAGGACTCATTTATTGATGACATAAACAAGTGATTTGTGGCATCAAGGTCACGGATCTACACCATCAAGGTCAAAGGAAGTGACATCAGAAGTGTCCAACACACCAGGAATAAACACACAACATAAATTGCATCAAACAGCGTCGCTGTGACTTATGGTCTGGATCAATTAGCTCTACTATTAAATCAATAAGCAACATTATTTTGGCAGAAACACAGAACAGAGACTTGATCACCAAACACTCGCAGGTAGGAACTCGCCAACGGACGCGTCCTCACCGACTCCCTGGCAGACTCCAGAACATTTAAATAGGTCACATGACTACAGATTCTAGAATATTCCACAGCAATCAAACACGTCTGGAGCAACAGAGGATCCTTTTCTCTCTTTTCTTCCGCTGTTCCGGTCCAGATGTTTTTCCCAGTTAAAGTCACGTCTTCCAACAACAGGAGAATATTGGTTGTTTGTGGGGGGGCCAGACTATCACGTCATGCTTCGTAATTTCCAGGATCAAACTAGACGTTGGCACCAGTTTTGCTGAGCAGAGGAACCTGGTGGTGACCTGCCCACGGTTGCACTAGGTGCCTCCAGGCAGTTGCTGATGTTGCTCTGATGTTGCCTCAAACTTCTGCTCACGTCTTGTTTTTTACAGCGTCGCGAGTCTTCTTATTCCAAACGCTGCGTAAAGTTCTCTGGAAACAGTCCTTTCTGGGCGCTAGCACCGCGTGCTAACCACTCGCTTTCTTTGATACCCGTGAGCCAACCAGCGTCCTGCCACAACAACAACAACAACAACAACAACAACAACAGCGCAACGTTAACGCAGGACAATCTGACCTCAGCTCATCCCTAAACACCTGCGGCTGTTTTCTGTAGTCGGAGCAACAGTGACATCAGGTGACGCCTTTGTTTTATGCACCTGCTCCATTTAGCACGTCTCCACCTGAGCGAAGCTCTCCTGTGGTTCTCCTGTGGTTCTCCTGTGGTTCTCCTGTGGTTCTCCTGGGTCTCAGCAGAACTTTGTCAACTCGTGTTTGTGGGGTTTTTCTTTAGGACGTTTTTGAGTTTTAGTAACAATAAAAAGGTTCAAATGTTTTGACTGACGAATAAATGTAATCAAGGTTTCAGCCACACAGCTGAAATATTCAAATGTGTTTGTGGTCCTGGCAGGTGTGTCTGGTTCCATTCTCACCTGATCCTCCGCCGACTCGGTGGGCACCACCAGAACCACGTCACCTCTCTTCAGTTCAAGTTCGTCTGAGTTGGCTGCTTCAAAGTCGTGCATCGTCTCCACCTGAAGACACAGAGGTGTCACCTGTGGTCCTGCTGGGAACTTCCTGTCAGGGTCGGGGTCAGGGTCGGGATCAGGGTCGGGGTCAGGATCAGGGTCGGGATCAGGATCAGGATCAGGATCAGGATCAGGGTCAGGGTCAGGGTCGGGATCAGGATCAGGATCAGGATCAGGATCAGGATCAGGGTCAGGATCAGGGTCAGGATCAGGGTCAGGGTCAGGGTCAGGGTCAGGGTCAGGGTCAGGATCAGGATCAGGGTCAGGGTCAGGATCAGGATCAGGGTTCGGGTCGGATTATTGGCCTTGAAGGAAGTCTCACCTTGTACAGGAAGTCATCCGGGAGCCCGGATACGCCTCCAGATGGACTCATGTGTTTCATGGTCTGGCTCACCGTGGTCACATCGTTGTCACTGGCGGCGGTGGGCGAGATGATGTCACCATCGCGGTCGTCGTCACCTTCGTTACTGGAGGCGGGTTCGATGATCACTGACGGGATCGGCATGTTTTCCTGCAACGACAGGAAGACGTGATCCCAGATCAAAACAGAACCGGGTCAGAAGAGCTGAAACACTCGTCTCCAATGAGGGAGCTCTGATTTAGGGTTTGAACTTCATTCACATTAATGAGACAATCGTGTCAGCGGCCCCCAAAACTATTATTATTAGTGTTGTTGTTGTTGTTGTTGTTCTTTATATTTACCAGCGGAGCTGCTTCATCCGCACATGTTTGGTCAGCACCAGGAATCTACAGACAACATTTTTATTTAAGACGTATTAAGATTGAAAACAAGCAAAATCAACACAAATGAAAAAGAAACCTCATCAAGCTCCGCCTCCTGGATGGATGAAGGTTCCTCAGGTACCTTCAAAGGAAAACATTCACGTTTATTAGAAACTGAGTGAAGTGTTGATTGATACAAGATGATGAGGATGAGGATGATGAAGATAATCCTGATGGTGATGAAGACAATCTTAATGATGATGAAGATCATCTTGATCATCATCATCATAAAGGTCTTCATGATGGTGAGTTTGCTGATGATGAAGATCATCTTTATGAGGATGATGAGTTTGCTGATGATGAAGATACTCCCGGCCATAGTGGTGATGATGAAGATGAACCTGCCGACTGACCAGATGTATCAAGGATGAAGATCATGCTGTTCGCTTACGACTGGCTTCTCCTTCTCCAGACTGCCTGATCCCTCTGTGTCCTCCTCACCAGCAGGTGGCGCTTCAGTCTCCTCCATCACTTCATCAGAGGGAGCAACAGTGGGCTCCAGCTCTTCCTCAGTGGAAGGAGCTGTAGTCGGCTTCACCTCCTCTTCTTCACTCTTCTCTTCCTCTTCTTCAGCAGGTGCTGCGGGCTCCTCACCAGCAGGGGGAGCTGTAGCCTCCTGTTCCTCAGGAGCTTCTGTGTCTGGAGCTTCAGGAACCTCACTTGGTTCTGTTTTAACCTCGTTCTTGTAGAGAAAACTTGGTGTGAACCCAAAACTGGCTCCTGACATGTTCCTTTCAACTCGAACCAGAACTAGAACTGAGTTTCTTAATAGGAGATAATGTGATCTAGATGAATCACTAATAGAACTAGACTAAACCACAACTGCACTGTTGGACCTTGGTTACCATCTGAAGATGCTGTCAGATGCAAACGTCAGCAGATCACTAATGATCTCTATCAATACTGATCAGCCTGATAACAGCAGCAGGTTTCCAGCACTTTCTCTGCTTTCAATTTACACAATTTTCAAATCTGAAACCCATTTTTCTGAAGCTGATGAACCTCGTTAAACTAAACCTGTCTATAAAGCCTGACCTGGTTAAACTTACCATTTTATCAAAATCAGCAAAAAAAAGAGGGCGGAGCCGCATCCTGAGGAGCAGACAGGTGAAACACAAACGAGTCACAACGAGTCACATTATAACATTTACTTCCGCTAAACCCTCAACATCAACATGCCAGACTAACCGTTACAGTACTTTAACTAACCCACACTGACCAACACTAACCCTAATCTACACTAATACTAACCCATATCAATACTAAGCCAACACTAACCCACACTAACACTAACCCACACTGACTAACAATAACCCACACTAACTAACACTAACCCACACTAATGAGCACTAACCCACACTAACATTAACCCACACTAACTAGCACTAACCCACACTAACCCACACTAACACTAACCCACGCTATCACTAACCCACACTAACTAACACTGACCCACACTATCACTAACCCACACTAACCCACACTAACCCACACTAACCCACACTAACTAACACTAACACTAACCCACACTAATGAGCACTAACCCACACTAACATTAACCCACACTAACTAGCACTAACCCACACTAACCCACACTAACACTAACCCACACTATCACTAACCCACACTAACTAACACTGACCCACACTATCAATAACCCACACTAACCCACACTAACCCACACTAACAAACACTAACACTAACCCACACTAACTAACACTAACCCACACTAACTAACACTGACCCACACTAACTAACACTGACCCACACTATCAATAACCCACACTAACCCACACTAACTAACACTAACACTAACCCACACTAACTAACACTAACCCACACTAACTAACTCTAACCCACACTAACTAACACTGACCCACACTGGTCATGATGATTCACAAAACACACTTTACTGGTCCGACACACATCTTTCATTCAAAACCTCTTTGGTTCTGACTGACATTCAACCTTTGTGGGCTGTTGTTGCTATATTTGTTGTTGTTGTTTACATATTGGTTGTTGTTTCTATATTTGAGGGATCCGTCTGGTGGAGGGGTTCATCAGCCAGTCAAGCAAAGGTTCAATCTCAGACCCGTTTAACAGATTAGAACAGGTTACCTGGGACAGGCCGTTAAACGCACTGGTGACCTGGAGTAAAGCACAAAGACACAAACATTGTTAGCACGCTGCAACGGTGACACCTTAAAGATAACCAAATGTGGAACCGGAGGATGGGATGGACACACAGATAAAGCAAGCAAGAGGAGGTGTAGGAGGAGCTCAGGCTGGGGTCCAGGTTTGAGGACTCTGTGGAAGGGTAGAAGACACCATGAAGGATTCTCCATTCATTTCTACACGAGGCTGGTTTCTACCACAGGGCGGAGTTGAGAAAGACCAATACCTCTTCCTTCTCTGTATCTAGCTCTTGATATAACTTTCCAAGTCTCCGGTTTGCAGCTTCATCTTCTGACATGTCTGAATTTTCTGGTTCTTTGTGAATTCTGTTTACAGCTTTAACTCCCTCAGCTGAGACGGATGCAGAGTCCCGCCAGGGCTCGGAGGTCCAGACGCCATCTTCAGTACCTGAACATGTTTCTGGGAAACTGTTGACACACTGGTCTGACTCAAACGCACCTCCACTGTCTGTTTGAGCAAAAGGGTCTGAATCAAACGCACCTCCACTTTCTGTTTGAGCAAAAGGGTCTGAATCAAACGCACCTCCTCCCTGTGTTTCAGCAAAAGGGTCTGAATCAAACGCACCTCCTCCCTGTGCTTCAGTCGTGGGATCTGAATCAAACGCACCTCCCTTGTTATCTGAGGGGTTTTCGTTAAACACACTTCCTGTTTGAGGCTCACAGGTGAAAGTGAGCGTGCCTTGCTCACCTGCCTGATCTCTGGAAACTGATTGTGTACCAGTGTTCCGTGCCAACTCTTCATCAGCTGAACACTTTTCTTCGTCACTCTTCCATAACTCCTGCTCTGCAGCCTCATGTCCAGCTTCCCACCCGTCTGACACTTTAAGTGGAACTTGATTTGTACAGGAACGTTCATCATCTGGGCTCACCCAGCCTCCTCCCTGACCTCCATCAGCCCACTCTTCAGCAGTCTCGTACTCAGACCCTGACCCATCTGGAGACCTGAAACACTTCCCCTCCTTGTCCACGGCACGGCCGGATTTTAATGTCTTCAGGAGGCGCTGATGGTGGACCAAGGAAGAGCTGATTCAGTTGGTAACATAGATTCCAGAGAGACTTTGATCTGAAACATCAAAGCCCCACAGCGCCCAGTGCTTTTCTCTAGTTTGCTAAAGGGGCCTAAAGATGAAGAGCAGTTGTTCTGGTTTATCTGGTCACTGACTTCATAATCCTGACCTGAATCTTGGGGCCTCCATCACAACTCACGTTGCTGAAGATCCTGTGGAGATGCTTCCAAACGGGTTTTAAATATCAACTATTGTTAGAAGGGAAATGCTGATTTGAGCCGATCCTGTTGATCCCCTTCCAGAAGGGATTTTACTGACTAATTTGTGCCCCACGAAGGTGCTGAGAAGAAGCTGAGTGGATGCTGCTGAGCGGGCAGAAGCCAGAAGACCTGGCCTGTTAAATGGGTCCACAGGTGTCTTCTGGAAGGTTCTGCAGCCTGAGAACCTGTTGCAGACGATGAGCAGGTGCAGCAGGCCAGAGTGTGACTGTGGGGACGAGACCGATAAAATCACTTCCTGTGCTGCGGCTGTGTGCTTCCTGTGATGGTGTCCTAGCAACAGTGAAACCACACGTTCTGGGGGAGCAACGCTGAAAGAGACGCAGAAACCTTCACAGCAACCTTCGGCTCCTTGCAGCATCTTCTCACCACATTTATCTTCTGGACACTTTTAGAATTATTCGGACTTAATTTGTATGTAATGAACAAACCATTTCTGGATTTCTCCGTAATAAACAGGAAATCTTCTGTGTCTTCCAATATCGTCCCTAAAGATCAACATGTGAGCAGCAACCGTCTCATTCTGCCGCTTCCTAATAACAAACATGTCAAACAGGAAGTGATCGAGACGCTGTCATCGGTCCAGAAATTCATCAACAAAGATGAAAAAATGACATCAAACTACGAAGAGTTTGGTGACCTCACAACGAGGATTCAGCTTCCTGTTCAGACAGATTTACTTTATTGATCAAAGCTGGCAAATTACAGTTATTATTGCTGGAGAGAAGCTTTTATTCTGCGAGAGGAAAAGTCCCAGTGGAAAAGGAAGCAGTGAGAGGACGAGACAGGATGGTGGACTGGAACCAGTCAGTCAGCCTGTTTCTGGTTGTTGGTGAGGAAGAGGAGCAGAGAGATTCCACAGCAGCTCAGCAGACTCTTCATCATCAGGGCCGTGTAGACAAAAGAGAGCAGCTTCATCCTCAGCACAGACGGAGGGATGGACGGGGGGATGGACGGAGGGATGGACGGGGGGGCAGACGGAGGGATGGACGAGGGGACAGACGTAGGGATGGACGGGGGGACAGACGGGGGGATGGACGGGGGGACTGGTGCAACCTCTGGAAGACAAACACAGTGAAGAAGAAAGATCAGCCCACCTGAAGGTGTCTCAAGATGGCTGAGGGACAGGACATCAGCACCTTGCTGGGACTGGGCCTTCACCGCCCCCCCCTCGTGCTGCACGGAGCAGCGGTATTTATAGGTGTGGACGGCGTCCCGGTCCAGCAGTCTGATGGAGGTGATGCGGCCCGGCTCTCTGAGCTGCAGCTCTTCTTCATGGGCAGGAGGTGACTCCTCCACAGCACTGTCGGCCCGTTGTCTCCTCCAGGAGAACCTCACCAGAGGAGGAACCATGTCTGAGGCCACACACAGCAGGGCGGTCCTCCCCTCCAGAGGATCTCTGGATGCTGCTGGGTACAACGCTCAACACAGGCTGGACCAGCGCCGCATCTGTGGTGAGACACCAGAGTTACTGCTCTCACTGGCCCTGAGGGGTCAACGCTGGAGGTCAGAGGTCAGCTCAACCACACATGCACATCGTGCGCTCACACAACTCATTCATAATCGATAATCTACCCATTTATTCACCAATAATCCACAGATAATCCACCCATTTATTCACCAATAATCTATTGATAATCTACCCATTTATTCACCAATAATCCACAGATAATCTACCCATTTATTCACCAATAATCCATTGATAATCTACCCATTTATTCACCAATAATCCACCGATAATCTACCCATTTATTCACCAATAATCTACCGATAATCTACCCATTTATTCACCAATAATCCACTGATAATCTACCCATTTATTCACCAAACATCTATTGATAATCTACCCATTTATTCACCAATAATCCATTGATAATCTACCCATTTATTCACCAATAATCCACCGATAATTTACCCATTTATTCACCAATAATCCACCGATAATCTACCCATTTTTAACCAATTATCCACAGATAATCCACCCATTTATTCACCAATAATCCACAGATAATCTACCCATTTATTCACCAATTATCCACAGATAATCCACCCATTTATTCACCAATAATCCATTGATAATCTACCCATTTATTCACCAATAATCTTCCGATAATCTACCCTTTTTTCACCAATAATCCACTGATAATCTACCCATTTATTCACAAATAATCTACCCATAATCTACCCATTAATTCACCAATAATCCTCAAAAATTCTACCCATTAATTCACCGATAATCTACTGGTAATCTACCGTTTTATTCACCAATAGTCTATTGATAATCTACCCATTTATTCTCCAATAATCCACCGATAATCTACCCTTTTATTCACCAATAATCCACCGATAATCGACCCATTTATTCACCAATAATCCACCGATAATCGACCCATTTATTCACCAATAATCCACCGATAATTGACCCATTTATTCACCAATAATCCACCGATAATCGACCCATTTATTCACCAATAATCCACCGATAATCGACCCATTTATTCACCAATAATCCACCGATAATCTACCCATTTATTCACCAATAATCCACTGATATTCTACCCATTTATTCACCAATAATCACAGATAATCTACCCATTTATTCACCAATAATCCACAGATAATCTACCCATTTATTCACCAATAATCCACTGATATTCTACCCATTTATTCACCAATAATCCACCGATAATCTACCCATTTATTCACCAATAATCCACCGATAATCTACCCATTTATTCACCAATAATCCACAGATAATCTACCCATTTATTCACCAATAATCCACAGATATTCTACCCATTTATTCACCAATAATCACAGATAATCTACCCATTTATTCACCAATAATCCACTGATATTCTACCCATTTATTCACCAATAATCCACAGATAATCTACCCATTTATTCACCAATAATCCACTGATAATCGACCCATTTATTCACCAATAATCCACAGATAATCTACCCATTTATTCACCAATAATCCACTGATAATCGACCCATTTATTCACCAATAATCCACTGATAATCTACCCATTTTTAACCAATTATCCACAGATAATCCACCCATTTATTCACCAATAATCCACAGATAATCTACCCATTTATTCACCAATTATCCACAGATAATCCACCCATTTATTCACCAATAATCCATTGATAATCTACCCATTTATTCACCAATAATCCACTGATAATCTACCCATTTATTCACCAATACTCCACCGATAATCTACCCATTTATTCACCAATAATCCACTGATAATCGACCCATTTATTCACCAATAATCCACAGATAATCTACCTATTTATTCACCAATAATCCTCAGATAATCTACCCATTTATTCACCAATAATCCACTGATAATCTACCCATTTATTCACCAATAATCCATTGATAATCCACCCATTTATTCACCAATAATCCACTGATAATCTACCCATTTATTCACCAATAATCCATTGATAATCCACCCATTTATTCACCAATAATCCACTGATAATCGACCCATTTATTCACCAATAATCCATTGATAATCCACCCATTTATTCACCAATAATCCACAGATGAATCCAGCTAAATTCCCGTCTGTGCTCTTGTGTTTATGGTTTCATAGATAATCTTCTTGAGTGTCAATATTTCTTTTTTGTCTTTTGATTGTTATTAAAAGGTTTGGAGCAAAGTTTGATTCTCACCTGAGACGACGAGTCTGGTTCCAGATCCAAAAATCCTGACACAGTGAAACAGAGAAGGACAAAATCTGCTGCTGAACATTTGAGTCGAGGTTCTGATCCTGAAGATTCCTGTTTCAGTACAGGTGACTCTGACATCAGGTCTTCCTGGTTCCAGACATCAGGTCTTCCTGGTTCCAGACATCAGGTCTTCCTGGTTCCAGACATCAGGTCTTCCTGGTTCCAGACATCAGATCTTCCTGGTTCCAGACATCAGATCTTCCTGGTTCCAGACATCAGGTCTTCGTGGTTCCAGACATCAGATCTTCCTGGTTCCAGACATCAGGTCTTTCTGGTTCCAGACATCAGGTTTCCATCAGAAAGGATATTGATCCACAGCAGCTGGTTTTTGTTCAGGTGCCTCACATCTTCTCTCACTGTGGATCCACTCTTCCAACAGGAGCAGTAATATGAGGCAGCGTGAGAGGGTTTAACTGAGAAGATGAGCAACTCACAGTTGTTCTGCTGAATCCTAGCTGAGAAATCATCTTTCTCAGCATGAGAGTACCGCGTGATTTCACTGTCTCTCTTATCAATATCCAGGAGCCTTTCAAACGTGCCTGATTCCTTCTTCTGGTACCACAACACATAATAACCACACTCATTGATTCCTCCACATCTTATTGAGGCAATTTTACCAGCTCTGCGGGTCACTGAGATCTGGTCCTGGGTCAGCTGCGTTTCTATGACAACCAGCCCTGTAGAGACGGGGACAGGCAGCTGAAGTCAGCGTGTGTGTGGTGGTCGTGTCCTGGCTGGCTGGAAAACACTCACCTGAGCAGAGGAAGCAGAGAGCCGCAGGTGTGAACGGCTGCATTGTTGCTTTGGTGGGCCGGAGGCAGGACTGATCCAGCTCCTCTCAGCCCCCATCAGCCCCTGCTGCTGATGCCCCGCCCACCTCACCACAAACAGGAAACAGGTCTCCATGACGACAGCAGTCTCAGCAGCTCTGAAATGTGGTTCTGCTCATTCATTTCTCTAAAACATCAAAGATAAATCATCACAATTAGAACCTATAAACAGATTTTCAAGGTTTCCCTTTTGCTCAGAGTTGATGTTTACATTTTATTGACGTGACTGTAAACGTCCAGAAGATAAATGTGGTGAGAAGATGCTGAAAGGAGCCGAAGGTTGCTGTGAAGGTTTCTGCGTCTCTTTCAGCGTTGCTCCCCCAGAACGTGTGGTTTCACTGTTGCTAGGACACCATCACAGGAAGCACACAGCCGCAGCACAGGAAGTGATTTTATCGGTCTCGTCCCCACAGTCACACTCTGGCCTGCTGCACCTGCTCATCGTCTGCAACAGGTTCTCAGGCTGCAGAACCTTCCAGAAGACACCTGTGGACCCATTTAACAGGCCAGGTCTTCTGGCTTCTGCCCGCTCAGCAGCATCCACTCAGCTTCTTCTCAGCACCTTCATGGAGGAACGATGGGAGAAGAAGCCTCTGACGGCTTCACGTGACCTTCATTGATCCTCTGCAGATATTGTGACCTTGAGATTTGTTCATGAGTTTGAGGAGGATGAAATAAAGTGAAGAAGTTTGTGACGTTTGGAATGTTTCACATTTTCAAGACTTTGCTGTTCTTCACTCTTCATCCTCCAGTTCTGATGGTTCCTGCTGACGTCAGTTCTGCTCAAAGTTCATGGAAGCTCTGCCCCCCCCCCCCCCCCCCCCCCCCCCCCCCCCCAACTGCATGTGTGCGGTTGGATCATGAACGATAAAGAAGCCAAAATGTTCCCAGGACTCATTTATTGATGACATAAACAAGTGATTTGTGGCATCAAGGTCACGGATCTACACCATCAAGGTCAAAGGAAGTGACATCAGAAGTGTCCAACACACCAGGAATAAACACAACAACATAAATTGCATCAAACAGCGTCGCTGTGACTTATGGTCTGGATCAATTAGCTCTACTATTAAATCAATAAGCAACATTATTTTGGCAGAAAACACAGAACAGAGACTTGATCACCAAACACTCGCAGGTAGGAACTCGCCAACGGACGCGTCCTCACCGACTCCCTGGCAGACTCCAGAACATTTAAATAGGTCACATGACTACAGATTCTAGAATATTCCACAGCAATCAAACACGTCTGGAGCAACAGAGGATCCTTTTCTCTCTTTTCTTCCGCTGTTCCGGTCCAGATGTTTTTCCCAGTTAAAGTCACGTCTTCCAACAACAGGAGAATATTGGTTGTTTGTGGGGGGGCCAGACTATCACGTCATGCTTCGTAATTTCCAGGATCAAACGAGACGTTGGCACCAGTTTTGCTGTGCAGAGGAACCTGGTGGTGACCTGCCCACGGTTGCACTAGGTGCCTCCAGGCAGTTGCTGATGTTGCTCTGATGTTGCCTCAAACTTCTGCTCACGTCTTGTTTTTTACAGCGTCGCGAGTCTTCTTATTCCAAACGCTGCGTAAAGTTCTCTGGAAACAGTCCTTTCTGGGCGCTAGCACCGCGTGCTAACCACTCGCTTTCTTTGATACCCGTGAGCCAACCAGCGTCCTGCCACAACAACAACAACAACAACAACAACAACAACAACAACAGCGCAACGTTAACGCAGGACAATCTGAGCTCAGCTCATCCTAAACACCTGCGGCTGTTTTCTGTAGTCGGAGCAACAGTGACATCAGGTGACGCCTTTGTTTTATGCACCTGCTCCATTTAGCACGTCTCCACCTGAGCGAAGCTCTCCTGTGGTTCTCCTGTGGTTCTCCTGTGGTTCTCCTGTGCTTCTCCTGTGCTTCTCCTGGGTCTCAGCAGAACTTTGTCAACTCGTGTTTGTGGGGTTTTTCTTTAGGACGTTTTTGAGTTTTAGTAACAATAAAAAGGTTCAAATGTTTTGACTGACAAATAAATGTAATCAAGGTTTCAGCCACACAGCTGAAATATTCAAATGTGTTTGTGGTCCTGGCAGGTGTGTCTGGTTCCATTCTCACCTGATCCTCCGCCGACTCGGTGGGCACCACCAGAACCACGTCACCTCTCTTCAGTTCAAGTTCGTCTGAGTTGGCTGCTTCAAAGTCGTGCATCGTCTCCACCTGAAGACACAGAGGTGTCACCTGTGGTCCTGCTGGGAACTTCCTGTCAGGGTCGGGGTCAGGATCAGGATCAGGATCAGGGTCAGGATCAGGATCAGGATCAGGATCAGGATCAGGGTCAGGGTCAGGATCAGGATCAGGATCAGGGTCAGGGTCAGGGTCAGGGTCAGGGTCAGGATCAGGATCAGGGTCAGGATCAGGATCAGGATCAGGGTCAGGGTCCGGGTCGGATTATTGGCCTTGAAGGAAGTCTCACCTTGTACAGGAAGTCATCCGGGAGCCCGGACACGCCTCCAGATGGACTCATGTGTTTCATGGTCTGGCTCACCGTGGTCACATCGTTGTCACTGGCGGCGGTGGGCGAGATGATGTCACCATCGCGGTCGTCGTCACCTTCGTTACTGGAGGCGGGTTCGATGATCACTGACGGGATCGGCATGTTTTCCTGCAACGACAGGAAGACGTGATCCCAGATCAAAACAGAACCGGGTCAGAGGAGCTGAAACACTCGTCTCCAATGAGGGAGCTCTGATTTAGGGTTCGAACTTCATTCACATTAATGAGGACAATCGTGTCAGCGGCCCCCAAAACTATTATTATTAGTGTTGTTGTTGTTGTTGTTGTTCTTTATATTTACCAGCGGAGCTGCTTCATCCGCACATGTTTGGTCAGCACCAGGAATCTACAGACAACATTTTTATTTAAGACGTATTAAGATCGAAAACAAGCAAATTCAACACAAATGAAAAAGAAACCTCATCAAGCTCCGCCTCCTGGATGGATGAAGGTTCCTCAGGTACCTTCAAAGGAAAACATTCACGTTTATTAGAAACTGAGTGAAGTATTGATTGATACAAGATGATGAGGATGAGGATGATGAAGATAATCCTGATGGTGATGAAGACAATCTTAATGATGATGAAGATCATCTTGATCATCATCATCATAAAGGTCTTCATGATGGTGAGTTTGCTGATGATGAAGATCATCTTTATGAGGATGGTGATGAAGATCATCTTGATGATGATGAAGATAATCTTGATGAGGATGATGAGTTTGATGATGAGTTTGATGATGAAGATCATCTTGATGATGAGTTTGCTGATGATGAAGATCATCTTGATGAGGATGGTGATGAAGATCATCTTGATGATGATGAAGACAATCTTAATGATGATGATGAAGATCATCTTGATGAGGATAATGAGTTTGATGATGAAGATCATCTTGATGAGGATGATGAGTTTGCTGATGAAGATCATCTTGATGATGAGTTTGCTGATGATGAAGATACTCCCGGCCATGGTGGTGATGATGAAGATGAACCTGCCGACTGACCAGATGTATCAAGGATGAAGATCATGCTGTTCACTTACGACTGGCTTCTCCTTCTCCAGACTGCCTGATCCCTCTGTGTCCTCCTCACCAGCAGGTGGCGCTTCAGTCTCCTCCATCACTTCATCAGAGGGAGCAACAGTGGGCTCCAGCTCTTCCTCAGTGGAAGGAGCTGTAGTCGGCTTCACCTCCTCTTCTTCACTCTTCTCTTCCTCTTCTTCAGCAGGTGCTGCGGGCTCCTCACCAGCAGGGGGAGCTGTAGCCTCCTGTTCCTCAGGAGCTTCTGTGTCTGGAGCTTCAGGAACCTCACTTGGTTCTGTTTTAACCTCATTCTTGTAGAGAAAACTTGGTGTGAACCCAAAACTGGCTCCTGACATGTTCCTTTCAACTCCAACCAGAACTAGAACTGAGTTTCTTAAGAGGAGATAATGTGATCTAGATGAATCACTAATAGAACTAGACTAAACCACAACTGCACTGTTGGACCTTGGTTACCATCTGAAGATGCTGTCAGATGCAAACGTCAGCAGATCACTAATGATCTCTATCAATACTGATCAGCCTGATAACAGCAGCAGGTTTCCAGCACTTTCTCTGCTTTCAATTTACACAATTTTCAAATCTGAAACCCATTTTTCTGAAACTGATGAACCTCGTTAAACTAAACCTGTCTATAAAGCCTGACCTGGTTAAACTTACCATTTTATCAAAATCAGCAAAAAAAAGAGGGCGGAGCCGCATCCTGGGGAGCAGACAGGTGAAACACAAACGAGTCACAACGAGTCCCATTATAACATTTACTTCCACTAAACCCTCAACATCAACATGCCAGACTAACCGTTACAGTACTTTAACTAACCCACACTGACCAACACTAACCCTAATCTACACTAATACTAACCCATATCAATACTAAGCCAACACTAACCCACACTAACACTAACCCACACTAACGCTGACCCACACTGACTAACAATAACCCACACTAACTAACACTAACCCACACTAATGAGCACTAACCCACACTAACATTAACCCACACTAACTAGCACTAACCCACACTAACACTAACCCACGCTATCACTAACCCACACTAACTAACACTGACCCACACTATCACTAACCCACACTAACCCACACTAACCCACACTAACTAACACTAACACTAACCCACACTAATGAGCACTAACCCACACTAACATTAACCCACACTAACTAGCACTAACCCACACTAACCCACACTAACACTAACCCACACTATCACTAACCCACACTAACTAACACTGACCCACACTATCAATAACCCACACTAACCCACACTAACCCACACTAACTAACTCTAACCCACACTAACTAACACTGACCCACACTGGTCATGATGATTCACAAAACACACTTTACTGGTCCGACACACATCTTTCATTCAAAACCTCTTTGGTTCTGACTGACATTCAACCTTTGTGGGCTGTTGTTGCTATATTTGTTGTTGTTGTTGTTGCTGCTACTGTTGTTGTTGCTATATTTGTTGTTGTTGTTTACATATTGGTTGTTGTTTCTATATTTGAGGGATCCGTCTGGTGGAGGGGTTCATCAGCCAGTCAAGCAAAGGTTCAATCTCAGACCCGTTTAACAGATTAGAACAGGTTACCTGGGACAGGCCATTAAACGCACTGGTGACCTGGAGTAAAGCACAAAGACACAAACATTGTTAGCACGCTGCAACGGTGACACCTTAAAGATAACCAAATGTGGAACCGGAGGATGGGATGGACACATAGATAAAGCAAGCAAGAGGAGGTGTAGGAGGAGCTCAGGCTGGGGTCCAGGTTTGAGGACTCTGTGGAAGGGTAGAAGACACCATAAAGGATTCTCCATTCATTTCTACACGAGGCTGGTTTCTACCACAGGGCGGAGTTGAGAAAGACCAATACCTCTTCCTTCTCTGTATCTAGCTCTTGATACAACTTTCCAAGTCTTCGGTTTGCAGCTTCATCTTCTGACATGTCTGAATTTTCTGGTTCTTTGTGAATTCTGTTTACAGCTTTAACTCCCTCAGCTGAGACGGATGCAGAGTCCCGCCAGGGCTCGGAGGTCCAGACGCCATCTTCAGTACCTGAACATGTTTCTGGGAAACTGTTGACACACTGGTCTGACTCAAACGCACCTCCACTGTCTGTTTGAGCAAAAGGGTCTGAATCAAACGCACCTCCTCCCTGTGTTTCAGCAAAAGGGTCTGAATCAAACGCACCTCCTCCCTGTGCTTCAGTCGTGGGATCTGAATCAAACGCACCTCCCTTGTTATCTGAGGGGTTTTCGTTAAACACACTTCCTGTTTGAGGCTCACCTGCCTGATCTCTGGAAACTGATTGTGTACCAGTGTTCCGTGCCAACTCTTCATCAGCTGAACACTTTTCTTCGTCACTCTTCCATAACTCCTGCTCTGCAGCCTCATGTCCAGCTTCCCACCCGTCTGACACTTTAAGTGGAACTTGATTTGTACAGGAACGTTCATCATCTGGGCTCACCCAGCCTCCTCCCTGACCTCCATCAGCCCACTCTTCAGCAGTCTCGTACTCAGACCCTGACCCATCTGGAGACCTGAAACACTTCCCCTCCTTGTCCACGGCACGGCCGGATTTTAATGTCTTCAGGAGGCGCTGATGGTGGACCAAGGAAGAGCTGATTCAGTTGGTAACATAGATTCCAGAGAGACTTTGATCTGAAACATCAAAGCCCCACAGCGCCCAGTGCTTTTCTCTAGTTTGCTAAAGGGGCCTAAAGATGAAGAGCAGTTGTTCTGGTTTATCTGGTCACTGACTTCATAATCCTGACCTGAATCTTGGGGCCTCCATCACAACTCACGTTGCTGAAGATCCTGTGGAGATGCTTCCAAACGGGTTTTAAATATCAACTATTGTTAGAAGGGAAATGCTGATTTGAGCCGATCCTGTTGATCCCCTTCCAGAAGGGATTTTACTGACTAATTTGTGCCCCATGAAGGTGCTGAGAAGAAGCTGAGTGGATGCTGCTGAGCGTGCAGAAGCCAGAAGACCTGGCCTGTTAAATGGGTCCACAGGTGTCTTCTGGAAGGTTCTGCAGCCTGAGAACCTGTTGCAGACGATGAGCAGGTGCAGCAGGCCAGAGTGTGACTGTGGGGACGAGACCGATAAAATCACTTCCTGTGCTGCGGCTGTGTGCTTCCTGTGATGGTGTCCTAGCAACAGTGAAACCACACGTTCTGGGGGAGCAACGCTGAAAGAGACGCAGAAACCTTCACAGCAACCTTCGGCTCCTTTCAGCATCTTCTCACCACATTTATCTTCTGGACACTTTTAGAATTATTCGGACTTAATTTGTATGTAATGATCAACGAACCATTTCTGGATTTCTCCGTAATAAACAGGAAATCTTCTGTGTCTTCCAATATCGTCCCTAAAGATCAACATGTGAGCAGCAACCGTCTCATTCTGCCGCTTCCTAATAACAAACATGTCAAACAGGAAGTGATCGAGACGCTGTCATCGGTCCAGAAATTCATCAACAAAGATGAAAAAATGACATCAAACTACGAAGAGTTTGGTGACCTCACAACGAGGATTCAGCTTCCTGTTCAGACAGATTTACTTTATTGATCAAAGCTGGCAAATTACAGTTATTATTGCTGGAGAGAAGCTTTTATTCTGCGAGAGGAAAAGTCCCAGTGGAAAAGGAAGCAGTGAGAGGACGAGACAGGATGGTGGACTGGAACCAGTCAGTCAGCCTGTTTCTGGTTGTTGGTGAGGAAGAGGAGCAGAGAGATTCCACAGCAGCTCAGCAGACTCTTCATCATCAGGGCCGTGTAGACAAAAGAGAGCAGCTTCATCCTCAGCACAGACGGGGGGATGGATGGAGGGATGGACGGGGGGATGGACGGAGGGATGGACGGGGGGATGGACGGGGGGACAGTCGGGGGGATGGACGGGGGGACAGACGTAGGGATGGACGGGCGAACTGGTGCAACCTCTGGAAGACAAACACAGTGAAGAAGAAAGATCAGCCCACCTGAAGGTGTCTCAAGATGGCTGAGGGACAGGACATCAGCACCTTGCTGGGACTGGGCCTTCACCGCCCCCCCCTCGTGCTGCACGGAGCAGCGGTATTTATAGGTGTGGACGGCGTCCCGGTCCAGCAGTCTGATGGAGGTGATGCGGCCCGGCTCTCTGAGCTGCAGCTCTTCTTCATGGGCAGGAGGTGACTCCTCCACAGCACTGTCGGCCCGTTGTCTCCTCCAGGAGAACCTCACCAGAGGAGGAACCATGTCTGAGGCCACACACAGCAGGGCGGTCCTCCCCTCCAGAGGATCTCTGGATGCTGCTGGGTACACGCTCAACACAGGCTGGACCAGCGCCGCATCTGTGGTGAGACACCAGAGTTACTGCTCTCACTGGCCCTGAGGGGTCAACGCTGGAGGTCAGAGGTCAGCTCAACCACACATGCACATCGTGCGCTCACACAACTCATTCATAATCGATAATCTACCCATTTATTCACCAATAATCCTCAAATAATCTACCCATTAATTCACCAATAATCCACCGATATTCTACCCATTAATTCACCAATGATCCACCGATATTCTACCCATTAATTCACCAATAATCCACCGATAATCTACCCAATTATTCACCAATAATCTTCTGATAATCCACCGTTTTATTCACCAATAATCCTCAAACAATCTACCCATTTATTCACCAATAATCCACAGATAATCTACCCATTTATTCACCAATAATCTACCGATAATCTACCCATTAATTCACCAATAATCCTCAAAAATTCTACCCATTAATTCACCGATAATCTACTGATAATCTACCCATTAATTCACCAATAATCCACCGATAATCTACCCATTTATTCACCAATAATCCTCAAAAATTCTACCCAATTATTCACCAATAATCTTCTGATAATCTACCCATTTATTCACCAATAATCCACTGATAATCGACCCATTTATTCACCAATAATCCACTGATAATCGACCCATTTATTCACCAATAATCCATTGATAATCTACCCATTTATTCACCAATAATCCTCAAATAATCTACCCATTTATTCACCAATAATCCTCAAATAATCTACCCATTAATTCACCAATAATCCACCGATAATCTACCCATTTATTCACCAATAATCCACTGATAATCGACCCATTTATTCACCAATAATCCATTGATAATCTACCCATTTATTCACCAATAATCCTCAGATAATCTACCCATTTATTCACCAATAATCCACTGATAATCTACGCATTTATTCACCAATAATCTACCGATAATCTACCCATTTATTCACCAATAATCCTTAGATAATCTACCCATTTATTCACCAATAATCCTCAGATAATCTACCCATTAATTCACCAATAATCCACCGATAATTGACCCATTTATTCACCAATAATCCACAGATATTCTACCCATTTATTCACCAATACTCCACCGATAATCTACCCATTTATTCACCAATAATCCACTGATAATCGACCCATTTATTCACCAATAATCCACTGATAATCTACCCATTTATTCACCAATAATCCTCAGATAATCTACCCATTTATTCACCAATAATCCACTGATAATCTACCCATTTATTCACCAATAATCCATTGATAATCCACCCATTTATTCACCAATAATCCACAGATAAATCCAGCTAAATTCCCGTCTGTGCTCTTGTGTTTATGGTTTCATAGATAATCTTCTTGAGTGTCAATATTTCTTTTTTGTCTTTTGATTATTATTAAAAGGTTTGGAGCAAAGTTTGATTCTCACCTGAGACGACGAGTCTGGTTCCAGATCCAAAAATCATGACAAGACACAGTGAAACGGAGAAGGACAAAATCTGCTGCTGAACATTTGAGTCGAGGTTCTGATCCTGAAGATTCCTGTTTCAGTACAGGTGACTCTGACATCAGGTCTTCCTGGTTCCAGACATCAGATCTTCCTGGTTCCAGACATCAGATCTTCCTGGTTCCAGACATCAGGTCTTCCTGGTTCCAGACATCAGGTCTTCCTGGTTCCAGACATCAGATCTTCCTGGTTCCAGACATCAGGTCTTCCTGGTTCCAGACATCAGGTCTTCCTGGTTCCAAACATCAGGTCTTCCTGGTTCCAGACATCAGGTCTTCCTGGTTCCAGACATCAGATCTTCCTGGTTCCAGACATCAGGTCTTCCTGGTTCCAGACATCAGATCTTCCTGGTTCCAGACATCAGATCTTCCTGGTTCCAGACATCAGATCTTCCTGGTTCCAGACATCAGATCTTCCTGGTTCCAGACATCAGGTCTTCCTGGTTCCAGACATCAGGTCTTCCTGGTTCCAAACATCAGGTCTTCCTGGTTCCAGACATCAGATCTTCCTGGTTCAAGACATCAGGTGTTCCTGGTTCCAGACATCAGGTCTTCCTGGTTCCAGACATCAGATCTTCCTGGTTCAAGACATCAGGTCTTCCTGGTTCCAGACATCAGATCTTCCTGGTTCCAGACATCAGGTCTTTCTGGTTCCAGACATCAGATTTCCATCAGAAAGGATATTGATCCACAGCAGTTGGTTTTTGTTCAGGTGCCTCACATCTTCTCTCACTGTGGTTCCACTCTTCCAACAGGAGCAGTAATATGAGGCAGCGTGAGAGGGTTTAACTGAGAAGATGAGCAACTCACAGTTGTTCTGCTGAATCTTAGCTGAGAAATCATCTTGGTCAGCATGAGAGTACCGCGTGATTGAACCGCTGCTCTTAACAACATACAGGAGCACTTCAAACATGCCTGATTCCTTCTTCTGGTACCAGAACACATAATTATAATCACAATCATTGATTCCTCCACATCTTATTGAGGCACTTTTACCAGCTCTCCTGGTCACTGAGATCTGGTCCTGGGTCAGCTGCGTTTCTATGACAACCAGCCCTGTAGAGACGGGGACAGGCAGCTGAAGTCAGCGTGTGTGTGGTGGTCGTGTCCTGGCTGGCTGGAAACACTCACCTGAGCAGAGGAAGCAGAGAGCCGCAGGTGTGAACGGCTGCATTGTTGCTTTGGTGGGCCGGAGGCAGGACTGATCCAGCTCCTCTCAGCCCCCATCAGCCCCTGCTGCTGATGCCCCGCCCACCTCACCACAAACAGGAAACAGGTCTCCATGACGACAGCAGTCTCAGCAGCTCTGAAATGTGGTTCTGCTCATTCATTTCTCTAAAACATCAAAGATAAATCATCACGATTAGAACCTATGAACCGATTTTCAAGGTTTCCCTTTTGCTCAGAGTTGATGTTTACATTTTATTGACGTGACTGTAAACGTCCAGAAGATAAATGTGGTGAGAAGATGCTGCAAGGAGCCGAAGGTTGCTGTGAAGGTTTCTGCGTCTCTTTCAGCGTCGCTCCCCCAGAACGTGTGGTTTCACTGTTGCTAGGACACCATCACAGGAAGCACACAGCCGCAGCACAGGAAGTGATTTTATCGGTCTCGTCCCCACAGTCACACTCTGGCCTGCTGCACCTGCTCATCGTCTGCAACAGGTTCTCAGGCTGCAGAACCTTCCAGAAGACACCTGTGGACCCATTTAACAGGCCAGGTCTTCTGGCTTCTGCCCGCTCAGCAGCATCCACTCAGCTTCTTCTCAGCACCTTCATGGAGGAACGATGGGAGAAGAAGCCTCTGACGGCTTCACGTGACCTTCATTGATCCTCTGCAGATATTGTGACCTTGAGATTTGTTCATGAGTTTGAGGAGGATGAAATAAAGTGAAGAAGTTTGTGACGTTTGGAATGTTTCACATTTTCAAGACTTTGCTGTTCTTCACTCTTCATCCTCCAGTTCTGATGGTTCCTGCTGACGTCAGTTCTGCTCAAAGTTCATGGAAGCTCTGCCCCCCCCCCCCCCCCCCCCCCCCCCCAACTGTATGTGTGCGGTTGGATCATGAACGATAAAGAAGCCAAAATGTTCCCAGGACTCATTTATTGATGACATAAACAAGTGATTTGTGGCATCAAGGTCACGGATCTACACCATCAAGGTCAAAGGAAGTGACATCAGAAGTGTCCAACACACCAGGAATAAACACACAACATAAATTGCATCAAACAGCGTCGCTGTGACTTATGGTCTGGATCAATTAGCTCTACTATTAAATCAATAAGCAACATTATTTTGGCAGAAACACAGAACAGAGACTTGATCACCAAACACTCGCAGGTAGGAACTCGCCAACGGACGCGTCCTCACCGACTCCCTGGCAGACTCCAGAACATTTAAATAGGTCACATGACTACAGATTCTAGAATATTCCACAGCAATCAAACACGTCTGGAGCAACAGAGGATCCTTTTCTCTCTTTTCTTCCGCTGTTCCGGTCCAGATGTTTTTCCCAGTTAAAGTCACGTCTTCCAACAACAGGAGAATATTGGTTGTTTGTGGGGGGGCCAGACTATCATGTCATGCTTCGTAATTTCCAGGATCAAACGAGACGTTGGCACCAGTTTTGCTGTGCAGAGGAACCTGGTGGTGACCTGCCCACGGTTGCACCAGGTGCCTCCAGGCAGTTGCTGATGTTGCTCTGATGTTGCCTCAAACTTCTGCTCACGTCTTGTTTTTTACAGCGTCGCGAGTCTTCTTATTCCAAACGCTGCGTAAAGTTCTCTGGAAACAGTCCTTTCTGGGCGCTAGCACCGCGTGCTAACCACTCGCTTTCTTTGATACCCGTGAGCCAACCAGCGTCCTGCCACAACAACAACAACAACAACAACAACAACAACAACAACAACAACAACAACAGCGCAACGTTAACGCAGGACAATCTGACCTCAGCTCATCCCTAAACACCTGCGGCTGTTTTCTGTAGTCGGAGCAACAGTGACATCAGGTGACGCCTTTGTTTTATGCACCTGCTCCATTTAGCACGTCTCCACCTGAGCGAAGCTCTCCTGTGGTTCTCCTGTGGTTCTCCTGTGGTTCTCCTGTGCTTCTCCTGTGCTTCTCCTGGGTCTCAGCAGAACTTTGTCAACTCGTGTTTGTGGGGTTTTTCTTTAGGACGTTTTTGAGTTTTAGTAACAATAAAAAGGTTCAAATGTTTTGACTGACAAATAAATGTAATCAAGGTTTCAGCCACACAGCTGAAATATTCAAATGTGTTTGTGGTCCTGGCAGGTGTGTCTGGTTCCATTCTCACCTGATCCTCCGCCGACTCGGTGGGCACCACCAGAACCACGTCACCTCTCTTCAGTTCAAGTTCGTCTGAGTTGGCTGCTTCAAAGTCGTGCATCGTCTCCACCTGAAGACACAGAGGTGTCACCTGTGGTCCTGCTGGGAACTTCCTGCCAGGGTCGGGGTCAGGATCACGGTCAGGGTCGGGGTCAGGATCAGGGTCGGGATCAAGGTCAGGGTCGGGATCAAGGTCAGGGTGTCACAGCCCCTTTTCCCCAGTTCCCTCCTGTCCCAGTACTTTTCCACTGCCCTGCTCACACCACACCCTCTGATCACACACCTGCCCTCACTCATCAATCAGCTCACCTACCAGTATATATTCTCCAGCCTCACACTCACTCAGTGCCAGATTGTTCTTCTGCTTTCATGCGTGACTTTCCAGCGTTGTTTCCCTGCCGGATTACCCGTTACCGACCCTGCCTGTCTTCGTTCTGCCTGCCTTGCCTGTTCCCCGGACAACCTACCTGCTTTCTGCCCCTGACTACGACTTCTGCCTCAGCGTCTCTGGTTCCTGTCTGCTCACCTGGTTTAGACTTCGCTGCTGCTCGTCCCACTCCCCGAGCCTGCAACCCATAGACTTTGTGCGGGCCCAGAGCCTGAAGAACGGACTATTTCCTGTGTTTCCTGGTCTGCCTGAGTTCCTGTTTGCCCGTGTGTTAATAAAAATCATTACTACGGTCCAGCTTTCCAGAGTGCTGCATTTGGGTCCTAACTGCACCCGTCACACAGGGTCAGGGTCAGGATCAGGGTCAGAGTCAGGGTCGGGATCAGGGTCAGGATCACGGTCAGAGTCAGGGTCGGGATCAGGGTCAGGATCAGGATCAGGGTCAGGATCAGGATCAGGATCAGGGTCAGGGTCCGGGTCGGATTATTGGCCTTGAAGGAAGTCTCACCTTGTACAGGAAGTCATCCGGGAGCCCGGACACGCCTCCAGATGGACTCATGTGTTTCATGGTCTGGCTCACCGTGGTCACATCGTTGTCACTGGCGGCGGTGGGCGAGATGATGTCACCATCGCGGTCGTCGTCACCTTCATTACTGGAGGCGGGTTCGATGATCACTGACGGGATCGGCATGTTTTCCTGCAACGACAGGAAGACGTGATCCCAGATCAAAACAGAACCGGGTCAGAGGAGCTGAAACACTCGTCTCCAATGAGGGAGCTCTGATTTAGGGTTTGAACTTCATTCACATTAATGAGACAATCGTGTCAGCGGCCCCCAAAACTATTATTATTAGTGTTGTTGTTGTTGTTGTTGTTCTTTATATTTACCAGCGGAGCTGCTTCATCCGCACATGTTTGGTCAGCACCAGGAATCTACAGACAACATTTTTATTTAAGACGTATTAAAATTGAAAACAAGCAAAATCAACACAAATGAAAAAGAAACCTCATCAAGCTCCGCCTCCTGGATGGATGAAGGTTCCTCAGGTACCTTCAAAGGAAAACATTCACGTTTATTAGAAACTGAGTGAAGTATTGATTGATACAAGATGATGAGGATGAGGATGATGAAGATAATCCTGATGGTGATGAAGACAATCTTAATGATGATGAAGATCATCTTGATCATCATCATCATGAAGGTCTTCATGATGGTGAGTTTGCTGATGATGAAGATCATCTTTATGAGGATGGTGATGAAGATCATGATGATGATAATCTTAATGATGATGATGAAGATCATCTTGATGATGATGAAGATAATCTTGATGAGGATGATGAGTTTGATGATGAGTTTGATGATGAAGATCATCTTGATGATGAGTTTGCTGATGATGAAGATCATCTTGATGAGGATGGTGATGAAGATCATCTTGATGATGATGAAGACAATCTTAATGATGATGATGAAGATCATCTTGATGAGGATAATGAGTTTGATGATGAAGATCATCTTGATGAGGATGATGAGTTTGCTGATGATGAAGATACTCCTGGCCATGGTGGTGATGATGAAGATGAACCTGCCGACTGACCAGATGTATCAAGGATGAAGATCATGCTGTTCACTTACGACTGGCTTCTCCTTCTCCAGACTGCCTGATCCCTCTGTGTCCTCCTCACCAGCAGGTGGCGCTTCAGTCTCCTCCATCACTTCATCAGAGGGAGCAACAGTGGGCTCCAGCTCTTCCTCAGTGGAAGGAGCTGTAGTCGGCTTCACCTCCTCTTCTTCACTCTTCTCTTCCTCTTCTTCAGCAGGTGCTGCGGGCTCCTCACCAGCAGGGGGAGCTGTAGCCTCCTGTTCCTCAGGAGCTTCTGTGTCTGGAGCTTCAGGAACCTCACTTGGTTCTGTTTTAACCTCGTTCTTGTAGAGAAAACTTGGTGTGAACCCAAAACTGGCTCCTGACATGTTCCTTTCAACTCGAACCAGAACTAGAACTGAGTTTCTTAATAGGAGATAATGTGATCTAGATGAATCACTAATAGAACTAGACTAAACCACAACTGCACTGTTGGACCTTGGTTACCATCTGAAGATGCTGTCAGATGCAAACGTCAGCAGATCACTAATGATCTCTATCAATACTGATCAGCCTGATAACAGCAGCAGGTTTCCAGCACTTTCTCTGCTTTCAATTTACACAATTTTCAAATCTGAAACCCATTTTTCTGAAACTGATGAACCTCGTTAAACTAAACCTGTCTATAAAGCCTGACCTGGTTAAACTTACCATTTGATCAAAATCAGCAAAAAAAGAGGGCGGAGCCGCATCCTGGGGAGCAGACAGGTGAAACACAAACGAGTCACAACGAGTCACATTATAACATTTACTTCCACTAAACCCTCAACATCAACATGCCAGACTAACCGTTACAGTACTTTAACTAACCCAGACTGACTAACATTAACCCACACTAACCCTAATCTACACTAATACTAACCCATATGAATACTAAGCCAACACTAATCCACATTAACACTAACCCACACTAACGCTGACCCACACTAACACTAACCCACACTAACCCTAACGCACACTAGCACTGACCCATACTAACACTAACCCACACTAACTAACACTAACCCACACTAACGCTGACCCACACTGACTAACAATAACCCACACTAGCACTGATCTACACTAATACTAACCCATATGAATACTAAGCCAACACTAATCCACACTAACACTAACCCACACTAACGCTGACCCACACTAACACTAACCCACACTAACTAACACTAACCCACACTAACACTAACCCACACTAACCCTAACGCACACTAGCACTGACCCATACTAACACTAACCCACACTAACTAACACTAACCCACACTAACACTAACCCACATTAACACTAACCCACACTAACAATAACCCACACTAACGCTGACCCACACTGACTAACAATAACCCACACTAGCACTGACCCACACTAACACTAACCCACACTAACTAACACTAACCCACACTAGCACTAACCCACACTAACGCTGACCCACACTGACTAACAATAACCCACACAAGCACTGACCCACACTAACACACTAACCCACACTAACTAACACTAACCCACACTAACATTAACCCACACTAACTAGCACTAACCCACACTAACACTAACCCTCACTGACCCACACTAACACTAACCCACATTAACTAACACTGACCCACACTATTAATAACCCACACTAACCCACACTAACTAACACTAACCCACACTAACTAACACTGACCCACACTATCAATAACCCACACTAACCCACACTAACCCACACTAACTAACACTGACCCACACTCTCAATAACCCACACTAACCCACACTAACACTAACCCACACTAACTAACACTAACCCACACTAACTAACACTAACCCACACTAACTAACACTGACCCACACTGGTCATGATGATTCACAAAACACACTTTACTGGTCCGACACACATCTTTCATTTAAAACCTCTTTGGTTCTGACTGACATTCAACCTTTGTGGGCTGTTGTTGCGATATTTGTTGTTGTTGTTTACATATTTGTTGTTGTTGCTATATTTGTTGTTGTTGTTGCTGCTACTGTTGTTGTTGTTGCTATATTTGCTGCTGCTGTTGTTGTTGTTGTTGTTGTTGTTGTTGTTGTCTCCCCGGTGGAGAAGACACATGACTCAATCACATGATGGTATCCAATCGATTCCTCCCTCCGTTCTGAGGGATCCGTCTGGTGGAGGGGTTCATCAGCCAGTCAAGCAAAGGTTCAATCTCAGACCCGTTTAACAGATTAGAACAGGTTACCTGGGACAGGCCGTTAAACGCACTGGTGACCTGGAGTAAAGCACAAAGACACAAACATTGTTAGCACGCTGCAACGGTGACACCTTAAAGATAACCAAATGTGGAACCGGAGGATGGGATGGACACACAGATAAAGCAAGCAAGAGGAGGTGTAGGAGGAGCTCAGGCTGGGGTCCAGGTTTGAGGACTCTGTGGAAGGGTAGAAGACACCATAAAGGATTCTCCATTCATTTCTACACGAGGCTGGTTTCTACCACAGGGCGGAGTTGAGAAAGACCAATACCTCTTCCTTCTCTGTATCTAGCTCTTGATACAACTTTCCAAGTCTTCGGTTTGCAGCTTCATCTTCTGACATGTCTGAATTTTCTGGTTCTTTGTGAATTCTGTTTACAGCTTTAACTCCCTCAGCTGAGACGTATGCAGAGTCCCGCCAGGGCTCGGAGGTCCAGACGCCATCTTCAGTACCTGAACATGTTTCTGGGAAACTGTTGACACACTGGTCTGACTCAAACGCACCTCCACTTTCTGTTTGAGCAAAAGGGTCTGAATCAAACGCACCTCCACTTTCTGTTTGAGCAAAAGGGTCTGAATCAAACGCACCTCCTCCCTGTGTTTCAGCAAAAGGGTCTGAATCAAACGCACCTCCACTTTCTGTTTGAGCAAAAGGGTCTGAATCAAACGCACCTCCACTTTCTGTTTGAGCAAAAGGGTCTGAATCAAACGCACCTCCTCCCTGTGTTTCAGCAAAAGGGTCTGAATCAAACGCACCTCCACTTTCTGTTTGAGCAAAAGGGTCTGACTCAAACGCACCTCCACTTTCTGTTTGTTTGTTTGTTTGTTTGTAGTTGTATATCGGCCCCCTGCTGGGCCATATTCAGAGTTCCTGTCTGAGTTCTCTGATTTCTTATCTGACTTGGTCCTTAGAACGGACAAAGTCATTATCATTGGAGACTTTAATATCCATATGAACGTTATAAATGACAGCTTTAGAAGTGGCTTCATTTCATTACTTGAGTCAGTTGGTTTCCTCCAGCAGATAAACCAACCAACTCATAGCTTCAACCACACCTTAGATCTAGTTCTGGCTTATGGTGTTGAGGTAGAACATGTGTCAGTGTTCCCTCAGAACCCAGTCCTGTCAGACCATTCTTTGATCACTTTTACATTTATGATTAAGGATTCTTCTATGCTCAGAACAAAGTCTTACTATAGCAGATGTCTCTCAGATAATGCTGTAGCTAAGTTTAAGGAAGTGATCCCTGTGCTGATCCCAGGACCACCGTGTGTTTCCCCAGGGATCAGTCATTACAATCATTATAATCTTAGCCCTGCTGAGGTCGACTCTATTGCTGAAGGTGCAGCAACCTCACTGAGAATCACGCTTGATTCTGTTGCCCCCCTGAAAAAGAAAATAGTAAATCAGAGGAGGTGTGCCCCCTGGTATAATTCACATATCAGGACCCTCAAGCAGAAAGTGCGAAGACTGGAAAGGAAGTGGCATTCTTGTAAAATAGACAGCTACCACGTAGCCTGGAAAGACTGTCTATTAGTTTACAAAAAGGCCCTTCACAAGGCTAGAACAGCTTATGTTTCTTCTTTGATTGAGGAAAATAAGAGTAACCCCAGGTTTCTTTTCAGCACTGTGGCCAAATTAACTAAAAGTCACAGTGTTTTAGATCCACGTATCCCTTCTTCCCTGAGTGGTGAAGACTTCATGAGCTTCTTCACTGATAAAGTTCTAGCTATCAGAGAGAAAGCTAACCAGGCCTAATTCAGAAATCCAAGACCACCACGTGTCTTTTAGATCCCATCCCAACACACCTGTTGAAGGATGTTCTACCACTGACAGGCAGTTCTATCCTGGACCAGATCAATGGTTCTTTAGTGTCAGGTTATGGACCCCGGTCCTACAAGGTGGGAGTGATTAAGCCGTTGCTTAAAAAACCATCACTGGATCCTGATGTCTTAGCAAATTATAGGCCAATATCCAACCTTCCTTTTATCTCTAAAGTTCTAGAGAAGGTGGTGGTGACTCAGTTACTGGAGCACCTGCAGAGGAACAGCCTGTTTGAGATGTTTCAGTCAGGCTTTAGAGCTCACCACAGCACAGAAACAGCACTTCTTAAAGTCACTAATGATCTTCTCATAGCTTCCGATCATGGACTGGTCTCTATGCTGGTTCTGCTGGACCTCAGTGCTGCTTTTGATACAGTTGATCACAGCATCCTGTTACATAGACTGGAACATGTGATTGGGATTAAAGGGACAGCACTAGACTGGTTTAGATCATACTTATCTGATAGATACCAGTTTGCCCATGTCCATGGTGTTCCCTCCTCATACAGTAGGGTTAGCCATGGAGTTCCTCAAGGTTCTGTACTCGGACCAATCCTCTTCACATTGTACATGCTTCCCTTAGGGAACATTATTCAGCAGCATGGGATAAATTTTCATTGTTATGCTGACGACACTCAGCTTTATTTATCCATGAAACCCGAAGAGACAGAGAAGTTAGGGAAGCTCCAGACCTGTCTTAAAGACATAAAGTCCTGGATGTCTTCAAATTTCCTCCTCCTTAACCCAGGAAAAACTGAGGTCATGGTGTTTGGTCCTGAACCTCTCAGGGATAGATTAGATCACATGATCACTCTAGATGGTATCTCATTAACATCTAGTCTCTCTGTGAGGAATCTTGGAGTAACTTTTGATCAAAATCTCTCCTTCAACTCACACATTAAATTAGTCTCTAGAAGTGCCTTTTTTCACTTGAGGAACATCACAAAGATCAGGAAGCTACTGACCCACCATGATGCTGAAAAGTTAGTCCAGCATTTGTTCCTTCAGGCTGGACTATTGTGATTCTTTATTATCAGGGTGTCCAAACAACTCTTTAAGAAGCCTCCAGTTGATCCAAAATGCTGCAGCCAGAGTTCTGACAGGTATTGACAAAAGAGATCACATTACTCCTGTACTGGCGTCTCTTCATTGGCTGCCTGTTAAATTTAGAATAATTTTTAAAACCCTTCTTTTGACCTACCAGGTCCTCAGAGGCCTAGCTCCATCCTACCTGGAGGAGCTAGTGACACCTTATCAGCCCAATAGACCGCTCCGCTCTCAGAATGCTGGTCTACTTGTGGTCCCCACAGTCTCTAGGGGTAGAATGGGGGGCCGAGCATTTAGCTACCAGGCCCCCCTGCTATGGAACCATCTCCCTGTCCAGGCCCCCCTGCTATGGAACCAGCTCCCTGTCCAGGTACGGGAGGCTGACTCCATCGCTACTTTTAAGATCAGACTCAAAACCTACCTCTTTGAAAAAGCTTATTGTTACTAATTCAGTAGTTCCAGTTACTGTCATAGACAGACAAATTATCACACTTAGGGGGTCGTCTAATCGTTAGGTCACATCTTAGTTATGCTGTTATAGGCCGAGGCTGCCGGGGTCCGGAAACATGATCACCTGACAGGCCTCTGTCACTCCACTGGGTCATGGTTTCCTCTCCCCTCCTCTCCTTTCCTCTCCTCATCAAGCAGACTAGTTATGCTGATTCTTGTGTAGTTTTTCTGCTCCCCCCCCTTCTATTTATTTACAGGTATCGCCGCCCTCGGAGCTGCATAATGACCTCCGGCCCCGCTGAAGTGATTGTGCATCATATTTTTTGTGTGTGTTTCTGTGCTCTGTGCCTCTCCTCTCCTCTCCTCTCCTCTCCTCTCCTCTCCTCTCCTCTCCTCTCCTCTCCCCCTCCTTCTCCTTTTCCTCTCCCTCTCCTCTCCTCTCCTCTCCTCTTTCCCCTCCTCCTCCTTTGCCTTCTCCTCTCCTCTACCTCCCCTTCACTCTACTTCTCCTCTCCTCTACCCCTCTCCTCTCCTCTCCTCTCCTCTACCCCTCTCCTCTCCTCTCCTCTCCTACCTATCCTATCCTCTACCTGTCCTCCCCCCTCTCCTCTCTCTTTACCTAGCCGGCCATCAGCAGGAGGGTCCCCCGACATGAGCCTGGTCCTGCTCAAGGTTTCTTCCTGTTAAAGGGGAGTTTTTCCTTGCCACTGTTGCTTGTCTGGGGTCAGGCCCTGGGATTCTGGAAAGCGCCTTGAAGCAATTTTGATTGTATAAGACGCTATATAAATAAAGATTGATTGATTGATTGTTTTAGCAAAAGGGTCTGAATCAAACGCACCTCCTCCCTGTGTTTCTGCAAAAGGGTCTGAATCAAACGCACCTCCTCCCTGTGCTTCAGTCGTGGGATCTGAATCAAACGCACCTCCCTTGTTATCTGAGGGGTTTTCGTTAAACACACTTCCTGTTTGAGGCTCACAGGTGAAAGTGAGCGTGCCTTGCTCACCTGCCTGATCTCTGGAAACTGATTGTGTACCAGTGTTCCGTGCCAACTCTTCATCAGCTGAACACTTTTCTTCGTCACTCTTCCATAACTCCTGCTCTGCAGCCTCATGTCCAGCTTCCCACCCGTCTGACACTTTAAGTGGAACTTGATTTGTACAGGAACGTTCATCATCTGGGCTCACCCAGCCTCCTCCCTGACCTCCATCAGCCCACTCTTCAGCAGTCTCGTACTCAGACCCTGACCCATCTGGAGACCTGAAACACTTCCCCTCCTTGTCCACGGCACGGCCGGATTTTAATGTCTTTAGGAGGCGCTGATGGTGGACCAAGGAAGAGCTGATTCAGTTGGTAACATAGATTCCAGAGAGACTTTGATCTGAAACATCAAAGCCCCACAGCGCCCAGTGCTTTTCTCTGGTTTGCTAAAGGGGCCTAAAGATGAAGAGCAGTTGTTCTGGTTTATCTGGTCACTGACTTCATAATCCTGACCTGAATCTTGGGGCCTCCATCACAACTCACGTTGCTGAAGATCCTGTGGAGATGCTTCCAAACGGGTTTTAAATATCAACTATTGTTAGAAGGGAAATGCTGATTTGAGCCGATCCTGTTGATCCCCTTCCAGAAGGGATTTTACTGACTAATTTGTGCCCCATGAAGGTGCTGAGAAGAAGCTGAGTGGATGCTGCTGAGCGGGCAGAAGCCAGAAGACCTGGCCTGTTAAATGGGTCCACAGGTGTCTTCTGGAAGGTTCTGCAGCCTGAGAACCTGTTGCAGACGATGAGCAGGTGCAGCAGGCCAGAGTGTGACTGTGGGGACGAGACCGATAAAATCACTTCCTGTGCTGCGGCTGTGTGCTTCCTGTGATGGTGTCCTAGCAACAGTGAAACCACACGTTCTGGGGGAGCAACGCTGAAAGAGACGCAGAAACCTTCACAGCAACCTTCGGCTCCTTGCAGCATCTTCTCACCACATTTATCTTCTGGACACTTTTAGAATTATTCGGACTTAATTTGTATGTAATGATCAACGAACCATTTCTGGATTTCTCCGTAATAAACAGGAAATCTTCTGTGTCTTCCAATATCGTCCCTAAAGATCAACATGTGAGCAGCAACCGTCTCATTCTGCCGCTTCCTAATAACAAACATGTCAAACAGGAAGTGATCGAGACGCTGTCATCGGTCCAGAAATTCATCAACAAAGATGAAAAAATGACATCAAACTACAAAGAGTTTGGTGACCTCACAACGAGGATTCAGCTTCCTGTTCAGACAGATTTACTTTATTGATCAAAGCTGGCAAATTACAGTTATTATTGCTGGAGAGAAGCTTTTATTCTGCGAGAGGAAAAGTCCCAGTGGAAAAGGAAGCAGTGAGAGGACGAGACAGGATGGTGGACTGGAACCAGTCAGTCAGCCTGTTTCTGGTTGTTGGTGAGGAAGAGGAGCAGAGAGATTCCACAGCAGCTCAGCAGACTCTTCATCATCAGGGCCGTGTAGACAAAAGAGAGCAGCTTCATCCTCAGCACAGACGGGGGGATGGACGGAGGGACGGACGGGGGGATGGACGGGGGGACAGACGGAGGGATGGATGGAGGGATGGACGGGGGGATGGACGGGGGGACAGTCGGGGGGATGGACGGGGGGACAGACGTAGGGATGGACGGGCGAACTGGTGCAACCTCTGGAAGACAAACACAGTGAAGAAGAAAGATCAGCCCACCTGAAGGTGTCTCAAGATGGCTGAGGGACAGGACATCAGCACCTTGCTGGGACTGGGCCTTCACCGCCCCCCCCTCGTGCTGCACGGAGCAGCGGTATTTATAGGTGTGGACGGCGTCCCGGTCCAGCAGTCTGATGGAGGTGATGCGGCCCGGCTCTCTGAGCTGCAGCTCTTCTTCATGGGCAGGAGGTGACTCCTCCACAGCACTGTCGGCCCGTTGTCTCCTCCAGGAGAACCTCACCAGAGGAGGAACCATGTCTGAGGCCACACACAGCAGGGCGGTCCTCCCCTCCAGAGGATCTCTGGATGCTGCTGGGTACACGCTCAACACAGGCTGGACCAGCGCCGCATCTGTGGTGAGACACCAGAGTTACTGCTCTCACTGGCCCTGAGGGGTCAACGCTGGAGGTCAGAGGTCAGCTCAACCACACATGCACATCGTGCGCTCACACAACTCATTCATAATCGATAATCTACCTATTTATTCACCAATAATCCACAGATAATCTACCCATTTATTCACCAATAATCTACCGATAATCTACCCATTTATTCACCAATAATCCACTGATAATCTACCCATTTATTCACCAAACATCTATTGATAATCTACCCATTTATTCAACAATAATACACTGATAATCGACCCATTTATTCACCAATAATCCATTGATAATCTACCCATTTATTCACCAATAATCCACCGATAATTTACCCATTTATTCACCAATAATCCACCGATAATCTACCCATTTTTAACCAATTATCCACAGATAATCCACCCATTTATTCACCAATTATCCACAGATAATCTACCCATTTATTCACCAATAATCCATTGATAATCTACCCATTTATTCACCAATAATCTTCCGATAATCAACCCTTTTTTCACCAATAATCTACGATAATCTACCCATTCATTCACCAATAATCCACTGATAATCTACCCATTTATTCACAAATAATCTACCCATAATCTACCCATTAATTCACCAATAATCCTCAAAAATTCTACCCATTAATTCACCGATAATCTACTGGTAATCTACCGTTTTATTCACCAATAGTCTATTGATAATCTACCCATTTATTCTCTAATAATCCACCGATAATCGACCCATTTATTCACCAATAATCCACCGATAATCGACCCATTTATTCACCAATAATCCACCGATAATCGACCCATTTATTCACCAATAATCCACCGATAATCGACCCATTTATTCACCAATAATCCACTGATAATCTACCCATTTATTCACCAATAATCCACCGATATTCTACCCATTTATTCACCAATAATCACAGATAATCTACCCATTTATTCACCAATAATCCACAGATAATCTACCCATTTATTCACCAATAATCCACCGATAATCTACCCATTTATTCACCAATAATCCACCGATAATCTACCCATTTATTCACCAATAATCCACTGATATTCTACCCATTTATTCACCAATAATCCACTGATAATCTACCCATTTATTCTCCAATAATCCACCGATAATCTACCCATTTATTCACCAATAATCCACAGATAATCTGCCCATTTATTCACCAATAATCCACAGATATTCTACCCATTTATTCACCAATAATCACAGATAATATACCCATTTATTCACCAATAATCCACTGATATTCTACCCATTTATTCACCAATAATCACAGATAATCTACCCATTAATTCACCAATAATCCACTGATAATCTACCCATTTATTCACCAATAATCCTCAGATAATCTACCCATTTATTCACCAATAATCCACAGATAATCTACCCATTTATTCACCAATAATCCACTGATAATCCACCCATTTATTCACCAATAATCCATGGATGAATCCAGCTAAATTCCCGTCTGTGCTCTTGTGTTTATGGTTTTATAGATAATCTTCTTGAGTGTCAATATTTCTTTTTTGTCTTTTGATCGTTATTAAAAGGTTTGGAGCAAAGTTTGATTCTCACCTGAGACGACGAGTCTGGTTCCAGATCCAAAAATCCAGACACAGTGAAACAGAGAAGGACAAAATCTGCTGCTGAACATTTGAGTCGAGGTTCTGATCCTGAAGATTCCTGTTTCAGTACAGGTGACTCTGACATCAGGTCTTCCTGGTTCCAGACATCAGGTCTTCCTGGTTCCAGACATCAGGTCTTTGTGGTTCCAGACATCAGATCTTCCTGGTTCCAGACATCAGATCTTCCTGGTTCCAGACATCAGATCTTCCTGGTTCCAGACATCAGGTCTTCGTGGTTCCAGACATCAGGTCTTTCTGGTTCCAGACATCAGGTCTTTCTGGTTCCAGACATCAGGTTTCCATCAGAAAGGATATTGATCCACAGCAGCTGGTTTTTGTTCAGGTGCCTCACATCTTCTCTCACTGTGGATCCACTCTTCCAACAGGAGCAGTAATATGAGGCAGCGTGAGAGGGTTTAACTGAGAAGATGAGCAACTCACAGTTGTTCTGCTGAATCCTAGCTGAGAAATCATCTTTCTCAGCATGAGAGTACCGCGTGATTTGACTGCTGCTCTTAACAATATTCAGGAGCCTTTCAAACGTGCCTGATTCCTTCTTCTGGTACCAGAACACATAACGATCACAATGATCGATTCCTCCACATCTTATTGAGGCACTTTTACCAGCTCTGCTGGTCACTGAGATCTGGTCCTGGGTCAGCTGCGTTTCTATGACAACCAGCCCTGTAGAGACGGGGACAGGCAGCTGAAGTCAGCGTGTGTGTGGTGGTCGTGTCCTGGCTGGCTGGAAACACTCACCTGAGCAGAGGAAGCAGAGAGCCGCAGGTGTGAACGGCTGCATTGTTGCTTTGGTGGGCCGGAGGCAGGACTGATCCAGCTCCTCTCAGCCCCCATCAGCCCCTGCTGCTGATGCCCCGCCCACCTCACCACAAACAGGAAACAGGTCTCCATGACGACAGCAGTCTCAGCAGCTCTGAAATGTGGTTCTGCTCATTCATTTCTCTAAAACATCAAAGATAAATCATCACAATTAGAACCTATGAACCGATTTTCAAGGTTTCCCTTTTGCTCAGAGTTGATGTTTACATTTTATTGACGTGACTGTAAACGTCCAGAAGATAAATGTGGTGAGAAGATGCTGCAAGGAGCCGAAGGTTGCTGTGAAGGTTTCTGCGTCTCTTTCAGCGTCGCTCCCCCAGAACGTGTGGTTTCACTGTTGCTAGGACACCGTCACAGGAAGCACACAGCCGCAGCACAGGAAGTGATTTTATCGGTCTCGTCCCCACAGTCACACTCTGGCCTGCTGCACCTGCTCATCGTCTGCAACAGGTTCTCAGGCTGCAGAACCTTCCAGAAGACACCTGTGGACCCATTTAACAGGCCAGGTCTTCTGGCTTCTGCCCGCTCAGCAGCATCCACTCAGCTTCTTCTCAGCACCTTCATGGAGGAACGATGGGAGAAGAAGCCTCTGACGGCTTCACGTGACCTTCATTGATCCTCTGCAGATATTGTGACCTTGAGATTTGTTCATGAGTTTGAGGAGGATGAAATAAAGTGAAGAAGTTTGTGACGTTTGGAATGTTTCCCATTTTCAAGACTTTGCTGTTCTTCACTCTTCATCCTCCAGTTCTGATGGTTCCTGCTGACGTCAGTTCTGCTCAAAGTTCATGGAAGCTCTGCCCCCCCCCCCCCCCCCCCCCCCCCCCCCCCAACTGTATGTGTGCGGTTGGATCATGAACGATAAAGAAGCCAAAATGTTCCCAGGACTCATTTATTGATGACATAAACAAGTGATTTGTGGCATCAAGGTCACGGATCTACACCATCAAGGTCAAAGGAAGTGACATCAGAAGTGTCCAACACACCAGGAATAAACACACAACATAAATTGCATCAAACAGCGTCGCTGTGACTTATGGTCTGGATCAATTAGCTCTACTATTAAATCAATAAGCAACATTATTTTGGCAGAAACACAGAACAGAGACTTGATCACCAAACACTCGCAGGTAGGAACTCGCCAACGGACGCGTCCTCACCGACTCCCTGGCAGACTCCAGAACATTTAAATAGGTCACATGACTACAGATTCTAGAATATTCCACAGCAATCAAACACGTCTGGAGCAACAGAGGATCCTTTTCTCTCTTTTCTTCCGCTGTTCCGGTCCAGATGTTTTTTCCCAGTTAAAGTCACGTCTTCCAACAACAGGAGAATATTGGTTGTTTGTGGGGGGGCCAGACTATCACGTCATGCTTCGTAATTTCCAGGATCAAACGAGACGTTGGCACCAGTTTTGCTGTGCAGAGGAACCTGGTGGTGACCTGCCCACGGTTGCACTAGGTGCCTCCAGGCAGTTGCTGATGTTGCTCTGATGTTGCCTCAAACTTCTGCTCACGTCTTGTTTTTTACAGCGTCGCGAGTCTTCTTATTCCAAACGCTGCGTAAAGTTCTCTGGAAACAGTCCTTTCTGGGCGCTAGCACCGCGTGCTAACCACTCGCTTTCTTTGATACCCGTGAGCCAACCAGCGTCCTGCCACAACAACAACAACAACAACAACAACAGCGCAACGTTAACGCAGGACAATCTGACCTCAGCTCATCCCTAAACACCTGCGGCTGTTTTCTGTAGTCGGAGCAACAGTGACATCAGGTGACGCCTTTGTTTTATGCACCTGCTCCATTTAGCACGTCTCCACCTGAGCGAAGCTCTCCTGTGGTTCTCCTGTGGTTCTCCTGTGGTTCTCCTGTGGTTCTCCTGGGTCTCAGCAGAACTTTGTCAACTCGTGTTTGTGGGGTTTTTCTTTCGGACGTTTTTGAGTTTTAGTAACAATAAAAAGGTTCAAATGTTTTGACTGACGAATAAATGTAATCAAGGTTTCAGCCACACAGCTGAAATATTCAAATGTGTTTGTGGTCCTGGCAGGTGTGTCTGGTTCCATTCTCACCTGATCCTCCGCCGACTCGGTGGGCACCACCAGAACCACGTCACCTCTCTTCAGTTTAAGTTCGTCTGAGTTGGCTGCTTCAAAGTCGTGCATCGTCTCCACCTGAAGACACAGAGGTGTCACCTGTGGTCCTGCTGGGAACTTCCTGTCAGGGTCGGGGTCAGGGTCAGGATCAGGGTCAGGATCAGGATCAGGATCAGGATCAGGATCAGGATCAGGATCAGGGTCGGGATCAGGGTCGGGGTCAGGAAAAGGGTCGGGGTCGGGATCAGGATCAGGGTCAGGGTCAGGGTCAGGGTCAGGGTCAGGATCAGGATCAGGGTCGGGATCAGGGTCGGGGTCAGGAAAAGGGTCGGGGTCGGGATCAGGGTCAGGATCAGGGTTGGGGTCGGGGTCAGAGTCAGGATCAGGGTCGGGGTCAGGGTCAGGATCAGGAAAAGGGTCGGGGTCGGGATCAGGGTCAGGATCAGGGTTGGGGTCGGGGTCAGAGTCAGGAAAAGGGTCGGGGTCGGGATCAGGGTCAGGATCAGGGTTGGGGTCAGAGTCAGGGTCGGGATCAGGGTCGGGGTCAGGAAAAGGGTCGGGGTCGGGGTCAGAGTCAGGAAAAGGGTCGGGGTCGGGATCAGGGTCAGGATCAGGGTTGGGGTCAGAGTCAGGGTCGGGATCAGGGTTGGGGTCGGGGTCAGAGTCAGGAAAAGGGTCGGGGTCGGGATCAGGGTCAGGATCAGGGTTGGGGTCAGAGTCAGGGTCGGGATCAGGGTCGGGGTCAGGAAAAGGGTCAGGGTCGGGATCAGGGTCGGGGTCAGGGTCAGGGTCAGGATCAGGATCAGAGTCAGGGGCAGGATCAGGGTCGGGGTCGGGGTCAGGGTCAGGATCAGGGTCGGGGTCGGGTTCAGGGTCAGGGTCGGGATCAGGGTCATGATCAGGATCAGGGTCAGAGTCAGGGGCAGGATCAGGGTCAGGGTCGGGATCAGGGTTGGGGTCAGGAAAAGGGTCGGGATCAAAGTCATGATCAGGATCAGGGTCAGAGTCAGGGGCAGGATCAGGGTCAGGATCAGGATCAGGGTCAGAGTCAGGGGCAGGATCAGGGTCAGGGTCAGGATCAGGGTCGGGATCAGGGTCGGGGTCAGGATCAGGATCAGGATCAGGATCAGGGTCAGGGTCAGGATCAGGATCAGGATCAGGATCAGGGTCAGGGTCAGGGTCAGGATCAGGATCAGGATCAGGATCAGGATCAGGATCAGGATCAGGATCAGGATCAGGGTCAGGATCAGGATCAGGAAGGAAGTCTCACCTTGTACAGGAAGTCATCCGGGAGCCCGGACACGCCTCCAGATGGACTCATGTGTTTCATGGTCTGGCTCACCGTGGTCACATCGTTGTCACTGGCGGCGGTGGGCGAGATGATGTCACCATCGCGGTCGTCGTCACCTTCGTTACTGGAGGCGGGTTCGATGATCACTGACGGGATCGGCATGTTTTCCTGCAACGACAGGAAGACGTGATCCCAGATCAAAACAGAACCGGGTCAGAGGAGCTGAAACACTCGTCTCCAATGAGGGAGCTCTGATTTAGGGTTTGAACTTCATTCACATTAATGAGACAATCGTGTCAGCGGCCCCCAAAACTATTATTATTAGTGTTGTTGTTGTTGTTGTTGTTCTTTATATTTACCAGCGGAGCTGCTTCATCCGCACATGTTTGGTCAGCACCAGGAATCTACAGACAACATTTTTATTTGAGACGTATTAAAATAAAAAACAAGCAAAATCAACACAAATGAAAAAGATACCTCATCAAGCTCCGCCTCCTGGATGGATGAAGGTTCCTCAGGTACCTTCAAAGGAAAACATTCACGTTTATTAGAAACTGAGTGAAGTGTTGATTGATACAAGATGATGAGGATGAGGATGATGAAGATAATCCTGATGGTGATGAAGACAATCTTGGTCTTCATGGTGGTGAGTTTGCTGATGATGAAGATCATCTTGATGAGGATGGTGATGAAGATCATGATGATGAGGATGATGAGTTTGATGAAGATCATCTTGATGAGGATAATGAGTTTGATGATGAGTTTGCTGATGAAGATCATCTTGATGATGAGTTTGCTGATGAAGATCATCTTGATGAGGATAATGAGTTTTATGATGAAGATCATCTTGATGATGAGTTTGCTGATGATGAAGATACTCCCGGCCATGGTGGTGATGATGAAGATGAACCTGCCGACTGACCAGATGTATCAAGGATGAAGATCCTGCGGTTCACTTACGACTGGCTTCTCCTCCTCCAGACTGCCTGATCCCTCTGTGTCCTCCTCACCAGCAGGTGGCGCTTCAGTCTCCTCCATCACTTCATCAGAGGGAGCAACAGTGGGCTCCAGCTCTTCCTCAGTGGAAGGAGCTGTAGTCGGCTTCACCTCCTCTTCTTCACTCTTCTCTTCCTCTTCTTCAGCAGGTGCTGCGGGCTCCTCACCAGCAGGGGGAGCTGTAGCCTCCTGTTCCTCAGGAGCTTCTGTGTCTGGAGCTTCAGGAACCTCACTTGGTTCTGTTTTAACCTCGTTCTTGTAGAGAAAACTTGGTGTGAACCCAAAACTGGCTCCTGACATGTTCCTTTCAACTCCAACCAGAACTAGAACTGAGTTTCTTAATAGGAGATAATGTGATCCAGATGAATCACTAATAGAACTAGACTAAACCACAACTGCACTGTTGGACCTTGGTTACCATCTGAAGATGCTGTCAGATGCAAACGTCAGCAGATCACTAATGATCTCTATCAATACTGATCAGCCTGATAACAGCAGCAGGTTTCCAGCACTTTCTCTGCTTTCAATTTACACAATTTTCAAATCTGAAACCCATTTTTCTGAAGCTGATGAACCTCGTTAAACTAAACCTGTCTATAAAGCCTGACCTGGTTAAACTTACCATTTTATCAAAATCAGCAAAAAAAGAGGGCGGAGCCGCATCCTGAGGAGCAGACAGGTGAAACACAAACGAGTCACAACGAGTCACATTCTAACATTTACTTCCACTAAACCCTCAACATCAACATGCCAGACTAACCGTTACAGTACTTTAACTAACCAACACTGACTAACATTAACCCACACTAACTAACACTAACCCACACTAATGAGCACTAACCAACACTAACCCACACTATCACTAACCCACACTAACCCACACTAACTAACACTGACCCACACTATCAATAACCCACACTAACCCACACTAACTAACACTGACCCACACTATCAATAACCCACACTAACCCACACTAACTAACACTGACCCACACTGGTCATGATGATTCACAAAACACACTTTACTGGTCCGACACACATCTTTCATTCAAAACCTCTTTGGTTCTGACTGACATTCAACCTTTGTGGGCTGTTGTTGCTATATTTGTTGTTATTGCTATATTTGTTGTTGTTGCTATATTTGTTGTTGCTATATTTGTTGTTGTTGTTTCTGCTACTGTTGTTGTTGCTATATTTGTTGTTGTTGTTTACATATTTGTTGTTGTTGCTATATTTGTTGTTGTTGTTGCTGCTACTGTTGTTGTTGTTGCTATATTTGCTGCTGCTGTTGTTGTTGTTGTTGTTGTTGTTGTTGTTGTCTCCCCGGTGGAGAAGACACATGACTCAATCACATGATGGTATCCAATCGATTCCTCCCTCCGTTCTGAGGGATCCGTCTGGTGGAGGGGTTCATCAGCCAGTCAAGCAAAGGTTCAATCTCAGACCCGTTTAACAGATTAGAACAGGTTACCTGGGACAGGCCATTAAACGCACTGGTGACCTGGAGTAAAGCACAAAGACACAAACATTGTTAGCACGCTGCAACGGTGACACCTTAAAGATAACCAAATGTGGAACCGGAGGATGGGATGGACACACAGATAAAGCAAGCAAGAGGAGGTGTAGGAGGAGCTCAGGCTGGGGTCCAGGTTTGAGGACTCTGTGGAAGGGTAGAAGACACCATAAAGGATTCTCCATTCATTTCTACACGAGGCTGGTTTCTACCACAGGGCGGAGTTGAGAAAGACCAATACCTCTTCCTTCTCTGTATCTAGCTCTTGATACAACTTTCCAAGTCTTCGGTTTGCAGCTTCATCTTCTGACATGTCTGAATTTTCTGGTTCTTTGTGAATTCTGTTTACAGCTTTAACTCCCTCAGCTGAGACGGATGCAGAGTCCCGCCAGGGCTCGGAGGTCCAGACGCCATCTTCAGTACCTGAACATGTTTCTGGGAAACTGTTGACACACTGGTCTGACTCAAACGCACCTCCACTTTCTGTTTGAGCAAAAGGGTCTGAATCAAACGCACCTCCACTTTCTGTTTGAGCAAAAGGGTCTGAATCAAACGCACCTCCACTTTCTGTTTGAGCAAAAGGGTCTGAATCAAACGCACCTCCTGTCACAGCCCCTTTTCCCCAGTTCCCTCCTGTCCCAGTACTTTTCCACTGCCCTGCTCACACCACACCCTCTGATCACACACCTGCTCTCAGTCACTGATCACACACCTGCCCTCACTCATCAATCAGCTCACCTACCAGTATATATTCTCCAGCCTCACACTCACTCAGTGCCAGATTGTTCTTCTGCTTTCATGCGTGACTTTCCAGCGTTGTTTCCCTGCCGGATTACCCGTTACCGACCCTGCCTGCCTTGCCTGTTCCCCGGACAACCTACCTGCTTTCTGCCCCTGACTACGACTTCTGCCTCAGTGTCTCTGGTACCTGTCTGCTCACCTGGTTTAGACTTCTCCGCCCGGCTCAGACTTCGCTGCTGCTCGTCCCACTCCCCGAGCCTGCAACCCATAGACTTTGTGCGGGCCCAGAGCCTGAAGAACGGACTATTTCCTGTGTTTCCTGGTCTGCCTGAGTTCCTGTTTGCCCGTGTGTTAATAAAAATCATTACTACGGTCCAGCTTTCCAGAGTGCTGCATTTGGGTCCTAACTGCACCCGTCACACAGGGTCAGGGTCAGGGTCAGAGTCAGGGTCGGGATCAGGGTCAGGATCACGGTCAGAGTCAGGGTCGGGATCAGGGTCAGGGTCCGGGTCTGGGTCGGATTATTGGCCTTGAAGGAAGTCTCACCTTGTACAGGAAGTCATCCGGGAGCCCGGACACGCCTCCAGATGGACTCATGTGTTTCATGGTCTGGCTCACCATGGTCACATCGTTGTCACTGGCGGCGGTGGGCGAGATGATGTCACCATCGCGGTCGTCGTCACCTTCGTTACTGGAGGCGGGTTCGATGATCACTGACGGGATCGGCATGTTTTCCTGCAACGACAGGAAGACGTGATCCCAGATCAAAACAGAACCGGGTCAGAGGAGCTGAAACACTCGTCTCCAATGAGGGAGCTCTGATTTAGGGTTTGAACTTCATTCACATTAATGAGACAATCGTGTCAGCGGCCCCCAAAACTATTATTAGTGTTGTTGTTGTTGTTGTTGTTCTTTATATTTACCAGCGGAGCTGCTTCATCCGCACATGTTTGGTCAGCACCAGGAATCTACAGACAACATTTTTATTTAAGACGTATTAAAATAAAAAACAAGCAAAATCAACACAAATGAAAAAGATACCTCATCAAGCTCCGCCTCCTGGATGGATGAAGGTTCCTCAGGTACCTTCAAAGGAAAACATTCACGTTTATTAGAAACTGAGTGAAGTATTGATTGATACAAGATGATGAGGATGAGGATGATGAAGATAATCCTGATGGTGATGAAGACAATCTTAATGATGATGAAGATAATCCTGATGGTGATGAAGACAATCTTAATGATGATGAAGATCATCTTGATCATCATCATCATGAAGGTCTTCATGATGGTGAGTTTGCTGATGATGAAGATCATCTTTATGAGGATGGTGATGAAGATCATGATGATGATAATCTTAATGATGATGATGAAGATCATCTTGATGATGATGAAGATAATCTTGATGAGGATGATGAGTTTGATGATGAGTTTGATGATGAAGATCATCTTGATGATGAGTTTGCTGATGATGAAGATCATCTTGATGAGGATGGTGATGAAGATCATCTTGATGATGATGAAGACAATCTTAATGATGATGATGAAGATCATCTTGATGAGGATAATGAGTTTGATGATGAAGATCATCTTGATGAGGATGATGAGTTTGCTGATGATGAAGATACTCCTGGCCATGGTGGTGATGATGAAGATGAACCTGCCGACTGACCAGATGTATCAAGGATGAAGATCATGCTGTTCACTTACGACTGGCTTCTCCTTCTCCAGACTGCCTGATCCCTCTGTGTCCTCCTCACCAGCAGGTGGCGCTTCAGTCTCCTCCATCACTTCATCAGAGGGAGCAACAGTGGGCTCCAGCTCTTCCTCAGTGGAAGGAGCTGTAGTCGGCTTCACCTCCTCTTCTTCACTCTTCTCTTCCTCTTCTTCAGCAGGTGCTGCGGGCTCCTCACCAGCAGGGGGAGCTGTAGCCTCCTGTTCCTCAGGAGCTTCTGTGTCTGGAGCTTCAGGAACCTCACTTGGTTCTGTTTTAACCTCGTTCTTGTAGAGAAAACTTGGTGTGAACCCAAAACTGGCTCCTGACATGTTCCTTTCAACTCCAACCAGAACTAGAACTGAGTTTCTTAATAGGAGATAATGTGATCCAGATGAATCACTAATAGAACTAGACTAAACCACAACTGCACTGTTGGACCTTGGTTACCATCTGAAGATGCTGTCAGATGCAAACGTCAGCAGATCACGAATGATCTCTATCAATACTGATCAGCCTGATAACAGCAGCAGTTTTCCAGCACTTTCTCCGCTTTCAATTTACACAATTTTCAAATCTGAAACCCACTTTTCTGAAACTGATGAACCTCGTTAAACTAAACCTGTCTATAAAGCCTGACCTGGTTAAACTTACCATTTGATCAAAATCAGCAAAAAAAGAGGGCGGAGCCGCATCCTGAGGAGCAGACAGGTGAAACACAAACCAGTCACAACGAGTCACTTTACTGGTCCGACACACATCTTTCATTCAAAACCTCTTTGGTTCTGACTGACATTCAACCTTTGTGGGCTGTTGTTGCTATATTTGTTGTTGTTGCTATATTTGTTGTTGTTGCTATATTTGTTGTTGCTATATTTGTTGTTGTTGTTTCTGCTACTGTTGTTGTTGCTATATTTGCTGCTGTTGTTGTTGTTGTTGTTGTTGTCTCCCCGGTGGAGAAGACACATGACTCAATCCCATGATGGTATCCAATCGATTCCTCCCTCCGTTCTGAGGGATCCGTCTGGTGGAGGGGTTCATCAGCCAGTCAAGCAAAGGTTCAATCTCAGACCCGTTTAACAGATTAGAACAGGTTACCTGGGACAGGCCGTTAAACGCACTGGTGACCTGGAGTAAAGCACAAAGACACAAACATTGTTAGCACGCTGCAACGGTGACACCTTAAAGATAACCAAATGTGGAACCGGAGGATGGGATGGACACACAGATAAAGCAAGCAAGAGGAGGTGTAGGAGGAGCTCAGGCTGGGGTCCAGGTTTGAGGACTCTGTGGAAGGGTAGAAGACACCATAAAGGATTCTCCATTCATTTCTACACGAGGCTGGTTTCTACCACAGGGCGGAGTTGAGAAAGACCAATACCTCTTCCTTCTCTGTATCTAGCTCTTGATACAACTTTCCAAGTCTTCGGTTTGCAGCTTCATCTTCTGACATGTCTGAATTTTCTGGTTCTTTGTGAATTCTGTTTACAGCTTTAACTCCCTCAGCTGAGACGGATGCAGAGTCCCGCCAGGGCTCGGAGGTCCAGACGCCATCTTCAGTACCTGAACATGTTTCTGGGAAACTGTTGACACACTGGTCTGACTCAAACGCACCTCCACTTTCTGTTGAGCAAAAGGGTCTGAATCAAACGCACCTCCACTTTCTGTTGAGCAAAAGGGTCTGAATCAAACGCACCTCCACTTTCTGTTGAGCAAAAGGGTCTGAATCAAACGCACCTCCACTTTCTGTTTGAGCAAAAGGGTCTGAATCAAACGCACCTCCTCCCTGTGCTTCAGCAAAAGGGTCTGAATCAAACACACCTCCTGTCACAGCCCCTTTTCCCCAGTTCCCTCCTGTCCCAGTACTTTTCCACTGCCCTGCTCACACCACACCCTCTGATCACACACCTGCCCTCACTCATCAATCAGCTCACCTACCAGTATATATTCTCCAGCCTCACACTCACTCAGTGCCAGATTGTTCTTCTGCTTTCATGCGTGACTTTCCAGCGTTGTTTCCCTGCCGGATTACCCGTTACCGACCCTGCCTGTCTTCGTTCTGCCTGCCTTGCCTGTTCCCCGGACAACCTACCTGCTTTCTGCCCCTGACTACGACTTCTGCCTCAGTGTCTCTGGTACCTGTCTGCTCACCTGGTTTAGACTTCTCCGCCCGGCTCAGACTTCGCTGCTGCTCGTCCCACTCCCCGAGCCTGCAACCCATAGACTTTGTGCGGGCCCAGAGCCTGAAGAACGGACTATTTCCTGTGTTTCCTGGTCTGCCTGAGTTCCTGTTTGCCCGTGTGTTAATAAAAATCATTACTACGGTCCAGCTTTCCAGAGTGCTGCATTTGGGTCCTAACTGCACCCGTCACACAGGGTCAGGGTCGGGATCAGGGTCCGGGTCTGGGTCGGATTATTGGCCTTGAAGGAAGTCTCACCTTGTACAGGAAGTCATCCGGGAGCCCGGACACGCCTCCAGATGGACTCATGTGTTTCATGGTCTGGCTCACCGTGGTCACATCGTTGTCACTGGCGGCGGTGGGCGAGATGATGTCACCATCGCGGTCGTCGTCACCTTCATTACTGGAGGCGGGTTCGATGATCACTGACGGGATCGGCATGTTTTCCTGCAACGACAGGAAGACGTGATCCCAGATCAAAACAGAACCGGGTCAGAGGAGCTGAAACTCTCGTCTCCAATGAGGGAGCTCTGATTTAGGGTTTGAACTTCATTCACATTAATGAGACAATCGTGTCAGCGGCCCCCAAAACTATTATTATTAGTGTTGTTGTTGTTGTTCTTTATATTTACCAGCGGAGCTGCTTCATCCGCACATGTTTGGTCAGCACCAGGAATCTACAGACAACATTTTTATTTAAGACGTATTAAAATAAAAAACAAGCAAAATCAACACAAATGAAAAAGATACCTCATCAAGCTCCGCCTCCTGGATGGATGAAGGTTCCTCAGGTACCTTCAAAGGAAAACATTCACGTTTATTAGAAACTGAGTGAAGTATTGATTGATACAAGATGATGAGGATGAGGATGATGAAGATAATCCTGATGGTGATGAAGACAATCTTAATGATGATGAAGATCATCTTGATCATCATCATCATGAAGGTCTTCATGATGGTGAGTTTGCTGATGATGAAGATCATCTTTATGAGGATGGTGATGAAGATCATGATGATGATAATCTTAATGATGATGATGAAGATCATCTTGATGATGATGAAGATAATCTTGATGAGGATGATGAGTTTGATGATGAGTTTGATGATGAAGATCATCTTGATGATGAGTTTGCTGATGATGAAGATCATCTTGATGAGGATGGTGATGAAGATCATCTTGATGATGATGAAGACAATCTTAATGATGATGATGAAGATCATCTTGATGAGGATAATGAGTTTGATGATGAAGATCATCTTGATGAGGATGATGAGTTTGCTGATGATGAATATACTCCTGGCCATGGTGGTGATGATGAAGATGAACCTGCCGACTGACCAGATGTATCAAGGATGAAGATCATGCTGTTCACTTACGACTGGCTTCTCCTTCTCCAGACTGCCTGATCCCTCTGTGTCCTCCTCACCAGCAGGTGGCGCTTCAGTCTCCTCCATCACTTCATCAGAGGGAGCAACAGTGGGCTCCAGCTCTTCCTCAGTGGAAGGAGCTGTAGTCGGCTTCACCTCCTCTTCTTCACTCTTCTCTTCCTCTTCTTCAGCAGGTGCTGCGGGCTCCTCACCAGCAGGGGGAGCTGTAGCCTCCTGTTCCTCAGGAGCTTCTGTGTCTGGAGCTTCAGGAACCTCACTTGGTTCTGTTTTAACCTCGTTCTTGTAGAGAAAACTTGGTGTGAACCCAAAACTGGCTCCTGACATGTTCCTTTCAACTCCAACCAGAACTAGAACTGAGTTTCTTAATAGGAGATAATGTGATCCAGATGAATCACTAATAGAACTAGACTAAACCACAACTGCACTGTTGGACCTTGGTTACCATCTGAAGATGCTGTCAGATGCAAACGTCAGCAGATCACGAATGATCTCTATCAATACTGATCAGCCTGATAACAGCAGCAGGTTTCCAGCACTTTCTCTGCTTTCAATTTACACAATTTTCAAATCTGAAACCCACTTTTCTGAAACTGATGAACCTCGTTAAACTAAACCTGTCTATAAAGCCTGACCTGGTTAAACTTACCATTTGATCAAAATCAGCAAAAAAAGAGGGCGGAGCCGCATCCTGAGGAGCAGATAGGTGAAACACAAACCAGTCACGAGTCACATTATAACATTTACTTCCACTAAACCCTCAACATTAACATGCCAGACTAACCGTTACAGTACTTTAACTAACCCACACTGACCAACACTAACCCACACTAACTAACACTAACCCACACTAATGAGCACTAACCCACACTAACATTAACCCACACTAACTAGCACTAACCCACACTAACACTAACCCACACTAACTAACACTGACCCACACTATCAATAACCCACACTAACCCACACTAACTAACACTAACACTAACCCACACTAACTAACACTAACCCACACTAACTAACACTGACCCACACTATCAATAACCCACACTAACCCACACTAACCCACACTAACTAACACTAACACTAATCCACACTAACTAACACTAACCCACACTAACTAACACTAACCCACACTAACTAACACTAACCCACACTGGTCATGATGATTCACAAAACACACTTTACTGGTCCGACACACATCTTTCATTCAAAACCTCTTTGGTTCTGACTGACATTCAACCTTTGTGGGCTGTTGTTGCTATATTTGTTGTTGTTGTTTACATATTTGTTGTTGTTTCTATATTTGTTGTTGTTGTTGCTATATTTGCTGCTGCTGCTGTTGTTGTTGTTGTTGTTGTCTCCCCGGTGGAGAAGACACATGACTCAATCCCATGATGGTATCCAATCGATTCCTCCCTCCGTTCTGAGGGATCCGTCTGGTGGAGGGGTTCATCAGCCAGTCAAGCAAAGGTTCAATCTCAGACCCGTTTAACAGATTAGAACAGGTTACCTGGGACAGGCCATTAAACGCACTGGTGACCTGGAGTAAAGCACAAAGACACAAACATTGTTAGCACGCTGCAACGGTGACACCTTAAAGATAACCAAATGTGGAACCGGAGGATGGGATGGACACACAGATAAAGCAAGCAAGAGGAGGTGTAGGAGGAGCTCAGGCTGGGGTCCAGGTTTGAGGACTCTGTGGAAGGGTAGAAGACACCATAAAGGATTCTCCATTCATTTCTACACGAGGCTGGTTTCTACCACAGGGCGGAGTTGAGAAAGACCAATACCTCTTCCTTCTCTGTATCTAGCTCTTGATACAACTTTCCAAGTCTTCGGTTTGCAGCTTCATCTTCTGACATGTCTGAATTTTCTGGTTCTTTGTGAATTCTGTTTACAGCTTTAACTCCCTCAGCTGAGACGGATGCAGAGTCCCGCCAGGGCTCGGAGGTCCAGACGCCATCTTCAGTACCTGAACATGTTTCTGGGAAACTGTTGACACACTGGTCTGAATCAAACGCACCTCCACTGTCTGTTTGAGCAAAAGGGTCTGAATCAAACGCACCTCCTCCCTGTGTTTCAGCAAAAGGGTCTGAATCAAACGCACCTCCTCCCTGTGCTTCAGTCGTGGGATCTGAATCAAACGCACCTCCCTTGTTATCTGAGGGGTTTTCGTTAAACACACTTCCTGTTTGAGGCTCACAGGTGAAAGTGAGCGTGCCTTGCTCACCTGCCTGATCTCTGGAAACTGATTGTGTACCAGTGTTCCGTGCCAACTCTTCATCAGCTGAACACTTTTCTTCGTCACTCTTCCATAACTCCTGCTCTGCAGCCTCATGTCCAGCTTCCCACCCGTCTGACACTTTAAGTGGAACTTGATTTGTACAGGAACGTTCATCATCTGGGCTCACCCAGCCTCCTCCCTGACCTCCATCAGCCCCCTCTTCAGCAGTCTCGTACTCAGACCCTGACCCATCTGGAGACCTGAAACACTTCCCCTCCTTGTCCACGGCACGGCCGGATTTTAATGTCTTTAGGAGGCGCTGATGGTGGACCAAGGAAGAGCTGATTCAGTTGGTAACATAGATTCCAGAGAGACTTTGATCTGAAACATCAAAGCCCCACAGCGCCCAGTGCTTTTCTCTAGTTTGCTAAAGGGGCCTAAAGATGAAGAGCAGTTGTTCTGGTTTATCTGGTCACTGACTTCATAATCCTGACCTGAATCTTGGGGCCTCCATCACAACTCACGTTGCTGAAGATCCTGTGGAGATGCTTCCAAACGGGTTTTAAATATCAACTATTGTTAGAAGGGAAATGCTGATTTGAGCCGATCCTGTTGATCCCCTTCCAGAAGGGATTTTACTGACTAATTTGTGCCCCACGAAGGTGCTGAGAAGAAGCTGAGTGGATGCTGCTGAGCGGGCAGAAGCCAGAAGACCTGGCCTGTTAAATGGGTCCACAGGTGTCTTCTGGAAGGTTCTGCAGCCTGAGAACCTGTTGCAGACGATGAGCAGGTGCAGCAGGCCAGAGTGTGACTGTGGGGACGAGACCGATAAAATCACTTCCTGTGCTGCGGCTGTGTGCTTCCTGTGAAGGTGTCCTAGCAACAGTGAAACCACACGTTCTGGGGGAGCAACGCTGAAAGAGACGCAGAAACCTTCACAGCAACCTTCGGCTCCTTGCAGCATCTTCTCACCACATTTATCTTCTGGACACTTTTAGAATTATTCGGACTTAATTTGTATGTAATGATCAACGAACCATTTCTGGATTTCTCCGTAATAAACAGGAAATCTTCTGTGTCTTCCAATATCGTCCCTAAAGATCAACATGTGAGCAGCAACCGTCTCATTCTGCCGCTTCCTAATAACAAACATGTCAAACAGGAAGTGATCGAGACGCTGTCATCGGTCCAGGAATTCATCAACAAAGATGAAAAAATGACATCAAACTACAAAGAGTTTGGTGACCTCACAACGAGGATTCAGCTTCCTGTTCAGACAGATTTACTTTATTGATCAAAGCTGGCAAATTACAGTTATTATTGCTGGAGAGAAGCTTTTATTCTGCGAGAGGAAAAGTCCCAGTGGAAAAGGAAGCAGTGAGAGGACGAGACAGGATGGTGGACTGGAACCAGTCAGTCAGCCTGTTTCTGGTTGTTGGTGAGGAAGAGGAGCAGAGAGATTCCACAGCAGCTCAGCAGACTCTTCATCATCAGGGCCGTGTAGACAAAAGAGAGCAGCTTCATCCTCAGCACAGACGGGGGGATGGACGGAGGGACGGACGGGGGGATGGACGGGGGGACAGACGGAGGGATGGATGGAGGGATGGACGGGGGGATGGACGGGGGGACAGTCGGGGGGATGGACGGGGGGACAGACGTAGGGATGGACGGGCGAACTGGTGCAACCTCTGGAAGACAAACACAGTGAAGAAGAAAGATCAGCCCACCTGAAGGTGTCTCAAGATGGCTGAGGGACAGGACATCAGCACCTTGCTGGGACTGGGCCTTCACCTTCCCCCACTCGTGCTGCACGGAGCAGCGGTATTTATAGGTGTGGACGGCGTCCCGGTCCAGCAGTCTGATGGAGGTGATGCGGCCCGGCTCTCTGAGCTGCAGCTCTTCTTCATGGGCAGGAGGTGACTCCTCCACAGCACTGTCGGCCCGTTGTCTCCTCCAGGAGAACCTCACCAGAGGAGGAACCATGTCTGAGGCCACACACAGCAGGGCGGTCCTCCCCTCCAGAGGATCTCTGGATGCTGCTGGGTACACGCTCAACACAGGCTGGACCAGCGCCGCATCTGTGGTGAGACACCAGAGTTACTGCTCTCACTGGCCCTGAGGGGTCAACGCTGGAGGTCAGAGGTCAGCTCAACCACACATGCACATCGTGCGCTCACACAACTCATTCATAATCGATAATCTACCCATTTATTCACCAATAATCCACAGATAATCTAGCCATTTATTCACCAATAATCCATTGATAATCTACCCATTTATTCACCAATAATCTACCGATAATCTACCCATTTATTCACCAATAATCCACTGATAATCTACCCATTTATTCACCAAACATCTATTGATAATCTACCCATTTATTCAACAATAATACACTGATAATCGACCCATTTATTCACCAATAATCCATTGATAATCTACCCATTTATTCACCAATAATCCACCGATAATTTACCCATTTATTCACCAATAATCCACCGATAATCTACCCATTTTTAACCAATTATCCACAGATAATCCACCCATTTATTCACCAATTATCCACAGATAATCTACCCATTTATTCACCAATAATCCATTGATAATCTACCCATTTATTCACCAATAATCTTCCGATAATCAACCCTTTTTTCACCAATAATCTACGATAATCTACCCATTCATTCACCAATAATCCACTGATAATCTACCCATTTATTCACAAATAATCTACCCATAATCTACCCATTAATTCACCAATAATCCTCAAAAATTCTACCCATTAATTCACCGATAATCTACTGGTAATCTACCGTTTTATTCACCAATAGTCTATTGATAATCTACCCATTTATTCTCTAATAATCCACCGATAATCGACCCATTTATTCACCAATAATCCACCGATAATCGACCCATTTATTCACCAATAATCCACCGATAATCGACCCATTTATTCACCAATAATCCACCGATAATCGACCCATTTATTCACCAATAATCCACTGATAATCTACCCATTTATTCACCAATAATCCACTGATATTCTACCCATTTATTCACCAATAATCACAGATAATCTACCCATTTATTCACCAATAATCCACAGATAATCTACCCATTTATTCACCAATAATCCACCGATAATCTACCCATTTATTCACCAATAATCCACCGATAATCTACCCATTTATTCACCAATAATCCACTGATATTCTACCCATTTATTCACCAATAATCCACTGATAATCTACCCATTTATTCACCAATAATCCACCGATAATCTACCCATTTATTCACCAATAATCCACAGATAATCTGCCCATTTATTCACCAATAATCCACAGATATTCTACCCATTTATTCACCAATAATCACAGATAATCTACCCATTTATTCACCAATAATCCACTGATATTCTACCCATTTATTCACCAATAATCACAGATAATCTACCCATTAATTCACCAATAATCCACTGATAATCTACCCATTTATTCACCAATAATCCTCAGATAATCTACCCATTTATTCACCAATAATCCACAGATAATCCACCCATTTATTCACCAATAATCCACTGATAATCCACCCATTTATTCACCAATAATCCATGGATGAATCCAGCTAAATTCCCGTCTGTGCTCTTGTGTTTATGGTTTTATAGATAATCTTCTTGAGTGTCAATATTTCTTTTTTGTCTTTTGATCGTTATTAAAAGGTTTGGAGCAAAGTTTGATTCTCACCTGAGACGACGAGTCTGGTTCCAGATCCAAAAATCCAGACACAGTGAAACAGAGAAGGACAAAATCTGCTGCTGAACATTTGAGTCGAGGTTCTGATCCTGAAGATTCCTGTTTCAGTACAGGTGACTCTGACATCAGGTCTTCCTGGTTCCAGACATCAGGTCTTCCTGGTTCCAGACATCAGGTCTTTGTGGTTCCAGACATCAGATCTTCCTGGTTCCAGACATCAGATCTTCCTGGTTCCAGACATCAGATCTTCCTGGTTCCAGACATCAGGTCTTCGTGGTTCCAGACATCAGGTCTTTCTGGTTCCAGACATCAGGTCTTTCTGGTTCCAGACATCAGGTTTCCATCAGAAAGGATATTGATCCACAGCAGCTGGTTTTTGTTCAGGTGCCTCACATCTTCTCTCACTGTGGATCCACTCTTCCAACAGGAGCAGTAATATGAGGCAGCGTGAGAGGGTTTAACTGAGAAGATGAGCAACTCACAGTTGTTCTGCTGAATCCTAGCTGAGAAATCATCTTTCTCAGCATGAGAGTACCGCGTGATTTCACTGCTGCTCTTATAAATATTCAGGAGCAATTCAAACGTGCCTGATTCCTTCTTCTGGTACCAGAACACATAATAATCACAATTATTGATTCCTCCACAGCTTATTGAGGCAATTTTACCAGCTCTGCGGGTCACTGAGATCTGGTCCTGGGTCAGCTGCGTTTCTATGACAACCAGCCCTGTAGAGACGGGGACAGGCAGCTGAAGTCAGCGTGTGTGTGGTGGTCGTGTCCTGGCTGGCTGGAAACACTCACCTGAGCAGAGGAAGCAGAGAGCCGCAGGTGTGAACGGCTGCATTGTTGCTTTGGTGGGCCGGAGGCAGGACTGATCCAGCTCCTCTCAGCCCCCATCAGCCCCTGCTGCTGATGCCCCGCCCACCTCACCACAAACAGGAAACAGGTCTCCATGACGACAGCAGTCTCAGCAGCTCTGAAATGTGGTTCTGCTCATTCATTTCTCTAAAACATCAAAGATAAATCATCACGATTAGAACCTATAAACAGATTTTCAAGGTTTCCCTTTTGCTCAGAGTTGATGTTTACATTTTATTGACGTGACTGTAAACGTCCAGAAGATAAATGTGGTGAGAAGATGCTGCAAGGAGCCGAAGGTTGCTGTGAAGGTTTCTGCGTCTCTTTCAGCGTCGCTCCCCCAGAACGTGTGGTTTCACTGTTGCTAGGACACCGTCACAGGAAGCACACAGCCGCAGCACAGGAAGTGATTTTATCGGTCTCGTCCCCACAGTCACACTCTGGCCTGCTGCACCTGCTCATCGTCTGCAACAGGTTCTCAGGCTGCAGAACCTTCCAGAAGACACCTGTGGACCCATTTAACAGGCCAGGTCTTCTGGCTTCTGCCCGCTCAGCAGCATCCACTCAGCTTCTTCTCAGCACCTTCATGGAGGAACGATGGGAGAAGAAGCCTCTGACGGCTTCACGTGACCTTCATTGATCCTCTGCAGATATTGTGACCTTGAGATTTGTTCATGAGTTTGAGGAGGATGAAATAAAGTGAAGAAGTTTGTGACGTTTGGAATGTTTCACATTTTCAAGACTTTGCTGTTCTTCACTCTTCATCCTCCAGTTCTGATGGTTCCTGCTGACGTCAGTTCTGCTCAAAGTTCATGGAAGCTCTGCCCCCCCCCCCCCCCCCCCCCAACTGTATGTGTGCGGTTGGATCATGAACGATAAAGAAGCCAAAATGTTCCCAGGACTCATTTATTGATGACATAAACAAGTGATTTGTGGCATCAAGGTCACGGATCTACACCATCAAGGTCAAAGGAAGTGACATCAGAAGTGTCCAACACACCAGGAATAAACACACAACATAAATTGCATCAAACAGCGTCGCTGTGACTTATGGTCTGGATCAATTAGCTCTACTATTAAATCAATAAGCAACATTATTTTGGCAGAAACACAGAACAGAGACTTGATCACCAAACACTCGCAGGTAGGAACTCGCCAACGGACGCGTCCTCACCGACTCCCTGGCAGACTCCAGAACATTTAAATAGGTCACATGACTACAGATTCTAGAATATTCCACAGCAATCAAACACGTCTGGAGCAACAGAGGATCCTTTTCTCTCTTTTCTTCCGCTGTTCCGGTCCAGATGTTTTTCCCAGTTAAAGTCACGTCTTCCAACAACAGGAGAATATTGGTTGTTTGTGGGGGGGGCCAGACTATCACGTCATGCTTCGTAATTTCCAGGATCAAACGAGACGTTGGCACCAGTTTTGCTGAGCAGAGGAACCTGGTGGTGACCTGCCCACGGTTGCACCAGGTGCCTCCAGGCAGTTGCTGATGTTGCTCTGATGTTGCCTCAAACTTCTGCTCACGTCTTGTTTTTTACAGCGTCGCGAGTCTTCTTATTCCAAACGCTGCGTAAAGTTCTCTGGAAACAGTCCTTTCTGGGCGCTAGCACCGCGTGCTAACCACTCGCTTTCTTTGATACCCGTGAGCCAACCAGCGTCCTGCCACAACAACAACAACAACAACAACAACAGCGCAACGTTAACGCAGGACAATCTGACCTCAGCTCATCCCTAAACACCTGCAGCTGTTTTCTGTAGTCGGAGCAACAGTGACATCAGGTGACGCCTTTGTTTTATGCACCTGCTCCATTTAGCACGTCTCCACCTGAGCGAAGCTCTCCTGTGGTTCTCCTGTGGTTCTCCTGTGGTTCTCCTGTGGTTCTCCTGGGTCTCAGCAGAACTTTGTCAACTCGTGTTTGTGGGGTTTTTCTTTAGGACGTTTTTGAGTTTTAGTAACAATAAAAAGGTTCAAATGTTTTGACTGACAAATAAATGTAATCAAGGTTTCAGCCACACAGCTGAAATATTCAAATGTGTTTGTGGTCCTGGCAGGTGTGTCTGGTTCCATTCTCACCTGATCCTCCGCCGACTCGGTGGGCACCACCAGAACCACGTCACCTCTCTTCAGTTCAAGTTCGTCTGAGTTGGCTGCTTCAAAGTCGTGCATCGTCTCCACCTGAAGACACAGAGGTGTCACCTGTGGTCCTGCTGGGAACTTCCTGTCAGGGTCGGGGTCAGGGTCGGGATCAGGGTTGGGGTCGGGGTCAGGGTCGGGATCAGGGTTGGGGTCGGGGTCAGGGTCGGGATCAGGCTCAGGATCAGGGTCGGGATCAGGGTTGGGGTCAGGATCAGGCTCAGGCTCAGGCTCAGGCTCAGGCTCAGGCTCAGGGTCAGGGTCAGGGTCAGGGTCGGGGTCAGCGTCGGGATCAGGGTCGGGATCAAGGTCAGGGTCGGAATCGGGATTAAGGTCAGGGTCGGGGTCAGGGTCGGGATCAGGGTCAGGATCAGGGTTGGGGTCGGGGTCGGGTTCAGAGTCAGAGTCAGGATCAGGCTCAGGCTCAGGCTCAGGCTCAGGCTCAGGCTCAGGCTCAGGGTCAGGGTCCGGGTCAGGGTCCGGGTCGGATTATTGGCCTTGAAGGAAGTCTCACCTTGTACAGGAAGTCATCCGGGAGCCCGGACACGCCTCCAGATGGACTCATGTGTTTCATGGTCTGGCTCACCGTGGTCACATCGTTGTCACTGGCGGCGGTGGGCGAGATGATGTCACCATCGCGGTCGTCGTCACCTTCATTACTGGAGGCGGGTTCGATGATCACTGACGGGATCGGCATGTTTTCCTGCAACGACAGGAAGACGTGATCCCAGATCAAAACAGAACCGGGTCAGAGGAGCTGAAACACTCGTCTCCAATGAGGGAGCTCTGATTTAGGGTTTGAACTTCATTCACATTAATGAGACAATCGTGTCAGCGGCCCCCAAAACTATTATTATTAGTGTTGTTGTTGTTGTTGTTGTTGTTCTTTATATTTACCAGCGGAGCTGCTTCATCCGCACATGTTTGGTCAGCACCAGGAATCTACAGACAACATTTTTATTTAAGACGTATTAAAATAAAAAACAAGCAAAATCAACACAAATGAAAAAGAAACCTCATCAAGCTCCGCCTCCTGGATGGATGAAGGTTCCTCAGGTACCTTCAAAGGAAAACATTCACGTTTATGATGAAGATCATCTTGATGAGGATGGTGATGAAGATCATGATGATGATAATCTTAATGATGATGATGAAGATCATCTTGATGATGAGTTTGCTGATGATGAAGATCATCTTGATGAGGATAATGAGTTTGATGATGAAGATCATCTTGATGAGGATAATGAGTTTGATGATGAAGATCATCTTGATGAGGATGATGAGTTTGCTGATGAAGATCATCTTGATGATGAGTTTGCTGATGATGAAGATACTCCTGGCCATAGTGGTGATGATGAAGATGAACCTGCCGACTGACCAGATGTATCAAGGATGAAGATCCTGCGGTTCACTTACGACTGGCTTCTCCTCCTCCAGACTGCCTGATCCCTCTGTGTCCTCCTCTCCAGCAGGTGGCGCTTCAGTCTCCTCCATCACTTCATCAGAGGGAGCAACAGTGGGCTCCAGCTCTTCCTCAGTGGAAGGAGCTGTAGTCGGCTTCACCTCCTCTTCTTCACTCTTCTCTTCCTCTTCTTCAGCAGGTGCTGCGGGCTCCTCACCAGCAGGGGGAGCTGTAGCCTCCTGTTCCTCAGGAGCTTCTGTGTCTGGAGCTTCAGGAACCTCACTTGGTTCTGTTTTAACCTCGTTCTTGTAGAGAAAACTTGGTGTGAACCCAAAACTGGCTCCTGACATGTTCCTTTCAACTCCAACCAGAACTAGAACTGAGTTTCTTAATAGGAGATAATGTGATCTAGATGAATCACTAATAGAACTAGACTAAACCACAACTGCACTGTTGGACCTTGGTTACCATCTGAAGATGCTGTCAGATGCAAACGTCAGCAGATCACTAATGATCTCTATCAATACTGATCAGCCTGATAACAGCAGCAGGTTTCCAGCACTTTCTCTGCTTTCAATTTACACAGTTTTCAAATCTGAAACCCATTTTTCTGAAGCTGATGAACCTCGTTAAACTAAACCTGTCTATAAAGCCTGACCTGGTTAAACTTACCATTTTATCAAAATCAGCAAAAAAAGAGGGCGGAGCCGCATCCTGAGGAGCAGACAGGTGAAACACAAACGAGTCACAACGAGTCACAACGAGTCACATTATAACATTTACTTCCACTAAACCCTCAACATTAACATGCCAGACTAACCGTTACAGTACTTTAACTAACCCACACTGACTAACATTAACCCACACTAACTAACACTAACCCACACTAATGAGCACTAACCCACACTAACATTAACCCACACTAACTAGCACTAACCCACACTAACACTAACCCACACTAACTAGCACTAACCCATACGAACCCTAAGCCACACAGACTAAAATGAACCCACACTAACCCTAACCTACACTAATACTAACCCATATGAATACTAAGCCAACACTAACCTACACTAATACTAACCCACACTAACTAACACTAACTCACACTAACCCTAACGCACACTAACTAACACTGACCAACACTAACACACTAACCCACACTAACTAACACTGACTAACACTAACACACTAACCCACACAAACTAACACTAACCCACACTAACTAACACTGACCAACACTAACACACTAACCCACACAAACTAACACTAACCCACACTAACACTAACCCACACTAACTAACACTGACCCACACTAACTAACACTGACCCACACTAACTAACACTAACCCACACAAACTAACACTAACCCACACTGACCCACACTAACTAACACTGACCCACACTAACTAACACTAACCCACACAAACTAACACTAACCCACACTGACCCACACTAACTAACACTGACCCACACTAACTAACACTAACCCACACTAACTAACACTGACCCACACTAACTAACACTAACCCACACTAACTAACACTGACCCACATTGGTCATGATGATTCACAAAACACACTTTACTGGTCCGACACACATCTTTCATTCAAAACCTCTTTGGTTCTGACTGACATTCAACCTTTGTGGGCTGTTGTTGCTATATTTGTTGTTGTTGTTGCTATATTTGTTGTTGTTGTTGCTGCTACTGTTGTTGTTGTTGCTATATTTGCTGCTGCTGTTGTTGTTGTTGTTGTTGTTGTTGTTGTTGTCTCCCCGGTGGAGAAGACACATGACTCAATCACATGATGGTATCCAATCGATTCCTCCCTCCGTTCTGAGGGATCCGTCTGGTGGAGGGGTTCATCAGCCAGTCAAGCAAAGGTTCAATCTCAGACCCGTTTAACAGATTAGAACAGGTTACCTGGGACAGGCCATTAAACGCACTGGTGACCTGGAGTGAAGCACAAAGACACAAACATTGTTAGCACGCTGCAACGGTGACACCTTAAAGATAACCAAATGTGGAACCGGAGGATGGGATGGACACACAGATAAAGCAAGCAAGAGGAGGTGTAGGAGGAGCTCAGGCTGGGGTCCAGGTTTGAGGACTCTGTGGAAGGGTAGAAGACACCATAAAGGATTCTCCATTCATTTCTACACGAGGCTGGTTTCTACCACAGGGCGGAGTTGAGAAAGACCAATACCTCTTCCTTCTCTGTATCTAGCTCTTGATACAACTTTCCAAGTCTCCGGTTTGCAGCTTCATCTTCTGACATGTCTGAATTTTCTGGTTCTTTGTGAATTCTGTTTACAGCTTTAACTCCCTCAGCTGAGACGGATGCAGAGTCCCGCCAGGGCTCGGAGGTCCAGACGCCATCTTCAGTACCTGAACATGTTTCTGGGAAACTGTTGACACACTGGTCTGACTCAAACGCACCTCCACTTTCTGTTTGAGCAAAAGGGTCTGAATCAAACGCACCTCCTGTCACAGCCCCTTTTCCCCAGTTCCCTCCTGTCCCAGTACTTTTCCACTGCCCTGCTCACACCACACCCTCTGATCACACACCTGCCCTCACTCATCAATCAGCTCACCTACCAGTATATATTCTCCAGCCTCACACTCACTCAGTGCCAGATTGTTCTTCTGCTTTCATGCGTGACTTTCCAGCATTGTTTCCCTGCGGGATTACCCGTTACCGACCCTGCCTGTCTTCGTTCTGCGTGCCTTGCCTGTTCCCAGGACAACCTACCTGCTTTCTGCCCCTGACTACGACTTCTGCCTCAGTGTCTCTGGTACCTGTCTGCTCACCTGGTTTAGACTTCTCCGCCCGGCTCGGACTTCGCTGCTGCTCGTCCCACTCCCCGAGCCCGCAACCCATAGACTTTGTGCGGGCCCAGAACCTGAAGAACGGACTATTTCCTGTGTTTCCTGGTCTGCCTGAGTTCCTGTTTGCCCGTGTGTTAATAAAAATCATTACTAGGGTCCAGCTTTCCAGAGTGCTGCGTTTGGGTCCTAACTGCACCCGTCACACCTCCTCCCTGTGCTTCAGTCGTGGGATCTGAATCAAACGCACCTCCCTTGTTATCTGAGGGGTTTTCGTTAAACACACTTCCTGTTTGAGGCTCACCTGCCTGATCTCTGGAAACTGATTGTGTACCAGTGTTCCGTGCCAACTCTTCATCAGCTGAACACTTTTCTTCGTCACTCTTCCATAACTCCTGCTCTGCAGCCTCATGTCCAGCTTCCCACCCGTCTGACACTTTAAGTGGAACTTGATTTGTACAGGAACGTTCATCATCTGGGCTCACCCAGCCTCCTCCCTGACCTCCATCAGCCCACTCTTCAGCAGTCTCGTACTCAGACCCTGACCCATCTGGAGACCTGAAACACTTCCCCTCCTTGTCCACGGCACGGCCGGATTTTAATGTCTTTAGGAGGCGCTGATGGTGGACCAAGGAAGAGCTGATTCAGTTGGTAACATAGATTCCAGAGAGACTTTGATCTGAAACATCAAAGCCCCACAGCGCCCAGTGCTTTTCTCTAGTTTGCTAAAGGGGCCTAAAGATGAAGAGCAGTTGTTCTGGTTTATCTGGTCACTGACTTCATAATCCTGACCTGAATCTTGGGGCCTCCATCACAACTCACGTTGCTGAAGATCCTGTGGAGATGCTTCCAAACGGGTTTTAAATATCAACTATTGTTAGAAGGGAAATGCTGATTTGAGCCGATCCTGTTGATCCCCTTCCAGAAGGGATTTTACTGACTAATTTGTGCCCCATGAAGGTGCTGAGAAGAAGCTGAGTGGCTGCTGCTGAGCGGGCAGAAGCCAGAAGACCTGGCCTGTTAAATGGGTCCACAGGTGTCTTCTGGAAGGTTCTGCAGCCTGAGAACCTGTTGCAGACGATGAGCAGGTGCAGCAGGCCAGAGTGTGACTGTGGGGACGAGACCGATAAAATCACTTCCTGTGCTGCGGCTGTGTGCTTCCTGTGATGGTGTCCTAGCAACAGTGAAACCACACGTTCTGGGGGAGCGACGCTGAAAGAGACGCAGAAACCTTCACAGCAACCTTCGGCTCCTTGCAGCATCTTCTCACCACATTTATCTTCTGGACACTTTTAGAATTATTCGGACTTAATTTGTATGTAATGATCAACGAACCATTTCTGGATTTCTCCGTAATAAACAGGAAATCTTCTGTGTCTTCCAATATCGTCCCTAAAGATCAACATGTGAGCAGCAACCGTCTCATTCTGCCGCTTCCTAATAACAAACATGTCAAACAGGAAGTGATCGAGACGCTGTCATCGGTCCAGAAATTCATCAACAAAGTTGAAAAAATGACATCAAACTACAAAGAGTTTGGTGACCTCACAACGAGGATTCAGCTTCCTGTTCAGACAGATTTACTTTATTGATCAAAGCTGGCAAATTACAGTTATTATTGCTGGAGAGAAGCTTTTATTCTGCGAGAGGAAAAGTCCCAGTGGAAAAGGAAGCAGTGAGAGGACGAGACAGGATGGTGGACTGGAACCAGTCAGTCAGCCTGTTTCTGGTTGTTGGTGAGGAAGAGGAGCAGAGAGATTCCACAGCAGCTCAGCAGACTCTTCATCATCAGGGCCGTGTAGACAAAAGAGAGCAGCTTCATCCTCAGCACAGACGGGGGGATGGACGGAGGGATGGACGGGGGGACAGACGGAGGGATGGACGGAGGGATGGACGGGGGGGCAGACGGGGGGATGGACGGGGGGACTGGTGCAACCTCTGGAAGAGAAACACAGTGAAGAAGAAAGATCAGCCCACCTGAAGGTGTCTCAAGATGGCTGAGGGACAGGACATCAGCACCTTGCTGGGACTGGGCCTTCACCGCCCCCCCCCTCGTGCTGCACGGAGCAGCGGTATTTATAGGTGTGGACGGCGTCCCGGTCCAGCAGTCTGATGGAGGTGATGCGGCCCGGCTCTCTGAGCTGCAGCTCTTCTTCATGGGCAGGAGGTGACTCCTCCACAGCACTGTCGGCCCGTTGTCTCCTCCAGGAGAACCTCACCAGAGGAGGAACCATGTCTGAGGCCACACACAGCAGGGCGGTCCTCCCCTCCAGAGGATCTCTGGATGCTGCTGGGTACACGCTCAACACAGGCTGGACCAGCGCCGCATCTGTGGTGAGACACCAGAGTTACTGCTCTCACTGGCCCTGAGGGGTCAACGCTGGAGGTCAGAGGTCAGCTCAACCACACATGCACATCGTGCGCTCACACAAGTCAATCATAATCGATAATCTACCCATTTATTCACCAATAATCCATTGATAATCTACCCATTTATTCACCAATAATCTACCGATAATCTACCCTTTTTTTCACCAATAATCTACCGATAATCTACCCATTAATTCACCAATAATCTACCGATAATCTACCCATTTATTCACCAATAATCCATTGATAATCTACCCATTTATTCACCAAAAATCTATTGATAATCTACCCATTTATTCACCAATAATCCACCGATAATCTACCCATTTATTCACCAATAATCTACCGATAATCTACCCATTTATTCACCAATAATCCATTGATAATCTACCCATTTATTCACCAATAATCCACAGATAATCCACCCATTTATTCACCAATAATCCATTGATAATCTACACATTTATTCACCAATAATCCACCGATAATCTACCCATTTTTAACCAATAATCCACAGATAATCTACCCATTTATTCACAAATAATCTACCGATAATCTACCCATTTATTCACCAATAATCCACAGATAATCTACCCATTTATTCACAAATAATCTACCGATAATCTACCCATTTATTCACCAATAATCCTAAAATAATCTACACATTTATTCTCCAATAATCCACAGATAAATCCAGCTAAATTCCCGTCTGTGCTCTTGTGTTTATGGTTTTATAGATAATCTTCTTGAGTGTCAATATTTCTTTTTTGTCTTTTGATTGTTATTAAAAGGTTTGGAGCAAAGTTTGATTCTCACCTGAGACGACGAGTCTGGTTCCAGATCCAAAAATCCTGACACAGTGAAACAGAGAAGGACAAAATCTGCTGCTGAACATTTGAGTCGAGGTTCTGATCCTGAAGATTCCTGTTTCAGTACAGGTGACTCTGACATCAGGTCTTTCTGGTTCCAGACATCAGATCTTCCTGGTTCCAGACATCAGATCTTCCTGGTTCCAGACATCAGATCTGCCTGGTTCCAGACATCAGGTCTTTCTGATTCCAGACATCAGGTCTCTGTGGTTCCAGACATCAGGTCTTTCTGGTTCAAGACATCAGATCTTCCTGGTTCCAGACATCAGATCTTCCTGGTTCCAGACATCAGATCTTCCTGGTTCCAGACATCAGGTCTCTGTGGTTCCAGACATCAGGTCTTCCTGGTTCCAGACATCAGGTCTTTCTGGTTCCAGACATCAGGTCTTTCTGGTTCCAGACATCAGGTCTTTCTGGTTCCAGACATCAGATCTTCCTGGTTCCAGACATCAGATCTTTGTGGTTCCATACATCAGATCTTTGTGGTTCCATACATCAGATCTTCCTGGTTCCAGACATCAGGTCTTCTTGGTTCCAGACATCAGATCTTTGTGGTTCCAGACATCAGATCTTCCTGGTTCCAGACATCAGATCTTCCTGGTTCCAGACATCAGGTCTTCCTGGTTCCAGACATCAGATCTTCCTGGTTCCAAACATCAGGTCTTTCTGGTTCCAGACATCAGGTCTTTCTGGTTCCAGACATCAGGTCTTTCTGGTTCCAGACATCAGGTCTTCCTGGTTCCAGACATCAGATTTCCATCAGAAAGGATATTGATCCACAGCAGCTGGTTTTTGTTCAGGTGCCTCACATCTTCTCTCACTGTGGTTCCACTCTTCCAACAGGAGCAGTAATATGAGGCAGCGTGAGAGGGTTTAACTGAGAAGATGATCAACTCACAGTTGTTCTGCTGAATCCTAGCTGAGAAATCATCTTTCTCAGCATGAGAGTACCGCGTGGGTTTACCGCCGCTCTTAGCAATATTCAGGAGCCTTTCAAACGTGCCTGATTCCTTCTTCTGGTACCACAACACATAACTACCACACTCATTGATTCCTCCACAGCTTATTGAGGCACTTTTACCAGCTCTCCTGGTCACTGAGATCTGGTCCTGGGTCAGCTGCGTTTCTATGACAACCAGCCCTGTAGAGACGGGGACAGGCAGCTGAAGTCAGCGTGTGTGTGGTGGTCGTGTCCTGGCTGGCTGGAAACACTCACCTGAGCAGAGGAAGCAGAGAGCCGCAGGTGTGAACGGCTGCATTGTTGCTTTGGTGGGCCGGAGGCAGGACTGATCCAGCTCCTCTCAGCCCCCATCAGCCCCTGCTGCTGATGCCCCGCCCACCTCACCACAAACAGGAAACAGGTCTCCATGACGACAGCAGTCTCAGCAGCTCTGAAATGTGGTTCTGCTCATTCATTTCTCTAAAACATCAAAGATAAATCATCACGATTAGAACCTATAAACAGATTTTCAAGTTTTCCCTTTTGCTCAGAGTTGATGTTTACATTTTATTGACGTGACTGTAAACGTCCAGAAGATAAATGTGGTGAGAAGATGCTGCAAGGAGCCGAAGGTTGCTGTGAAGGTTTCTGCGTCTCTTTCAGCGTCGCTCCCCCAGAACGTGTGGTTTCACTGTTGCTAGGACACCATCACAGGAAGCACACAGCCGCAGCACAGGAAGTGATTTTATCGGTCTCGTCCCCACAGTCACACTCTGGCCTGCTGCACCTGCTCATCGTCTGCAACAGGTTCTCAGGCTGCAGAACCTTCCAGAAGACACCTGTGGACCCATTTAACAGGCCAGGTCTTCTGGCTTCTGCCCGCTCAGCAGCATCCACTCAGCTTCTTCTCAGCACCTTCATGGAGGAACGATGGGAGAAGAAGCCTCTGACGGCTTCACGTGACCTTCATTGATCCTCTGCAGATATTGTGACCTTGAGATTTGTTCATGAGTTTGAGGAGGATGAAATAAAGTGAAGAAGTTTGTGACGTTTGGAATGTTTCACATTTTCAAGACTTTGCTGTTCTTCACTCTTCATCCTCCAGTTCTGATGGTTCCTGCTGACGTCAGTTCTGCTCAAAGTTCATGGAAGCTCTGCCCCCCCCCCCCCCCCCCCCCCCAACTGTATGTGTGCGGTTGGATCATGAACGATAAAGAAGCCAAAATGTTCCCAGGACTCATTTATTGATGACATAAACAAGTGATTTGTGGCATCAAGGTCAGGGATCTACACCATCAAGGTCAAAGGAAGTGACATCAGAAGTGTCCAACACACCAGGAATAAACACACAACATAAATTGCATCAAACAGCGTCGCTGTGACTTATGGTCTGGATCAATTAGCTCTACTATTAAATCAATAAGCAACATTATTTTGGCAGAAACACAGAACAGAGACTTGATCACCAAACACTCGCAGGTAGGAACTCGCCAACGGACGCGTCCTCACCGACTCCCTGGCAGACTCCAGAACATTTAAATAGGTCACATGACTACAGATTCTAGAATATTCCACAGCAATCAAACACGTCTGGAGCAACAGAGGATCCTTTTCTCTCTTTTCTTCCGCTGTTCCGGTCCAGATGTTTTTCCCAGTTAAAGTCACGTCTTCCAACAACAGGAGAATATTGGTTGTTTGTGGGGGGGGCCAGACTATCACGTCATGCTTCGTAATTTCCAGGATCAAACGAGACGTTGGCACCAGTTTTGCTGTGCAGAGGAACCTGGTGGTGACCTGCCCACGGTTGCACTAGGTGCCTCCAGGCAGTTGCTGATGTTGCTCTGATGTTGCCTCAAACTTCTGCTCACGTCTTGTTTTTTACAGCGTCGCGAGTCTTCTTATTCCAAACGCTGCGTAAAGTTCTCTGGAAACAGTCCTTTCTGGGCGCTAGCACCGCGTGCTAACCACTCGCTTTCTTTGATACCCGTGAGCCAACCAGCGTCCTGCCACAACAACAACAACAACAACAACAACAACAACAACAACAGCGCAACGTTAACGCAGGACAATCTGAGCTCAGCTCATCCTAAACACCTGCGGCTGTTTTCTGTAGTCGGAGCAACAGTGACATCAGGTGACGCCTTTGTTTTATGCACCTGCTCCATTTAGCACGTCTCCACCTGAGCGAAGCTCTCCTGTGGTTCTCCTGTGGTTCTCCTGTGGTTCTCCTGTGCTTCTCCTGTGCTTCTCCTGGGTCTCAGCAGAACTTTGTCAACTCGTGTTTGTGGGGTTTTTCTTTAGGACGTTTTTGAGTTTTAGTAACAATAAAAAGGTTCAAATGTTTTGACTGACAAATAAATGTAATCAAGGTTTCAGCCACACAGCTGAAATATTCAAATGTGTTTGTGGTCCTGGCAGGTGTGTCTGGTTCCATTCTCACCTGATCCTCCGCCGACTCGGTGGGCACCACCAGAACCACGTCACCTCTCTTCAGTTCAAGTTCGTCTGAGTTGGCTGCTTCAAAGTCGTGCATCGTCTCCACCTGAAGACACAGAGGTGTCACCTGTGGTCCTGCTGGGAACTTCCTGTCAGGGTCGGGGTCAGGATCAGGATCAGGATCAGGGTCAGGATCAGGATCAGGATCAGGATCAGGATCAGGGTCAGGGTCAGGATCAGGATCAGGATCAGGGTCAGGGTCAGGGTCAGGGTCAGGGTCAGGATCAGGATCAGGGTCAGGATCAGGATCAGGATCAGGGTCAGGGTCCGGGTCGGATTATTGGCCTTGAAGGAAGTCTCACCTTGTACAGGAAGTCATCCGGGAGCCCGGACACGCCTCCAGATGGACTCATGTGTTTCATGGTCTGGCTCACCGTGGTCACATCGTTGTCACTGGCGGCGGTGGGCGAGATGATGTCACCATCGCGGTCGTCGTCACCTTCGTTACTGGAGGCGGGTTCGATGATCACTGACGGGATCGGCATGTTTTCCTGCAACGACAGGAAGACGTGATCCCAGATCAAAACAGAACCGGGTCAGAGGAGCTGAAACACTCGTCTCCAATGAGGGAGCTCTGATTTAGGGTTCGAACTTCATTCACATTAATGAGACAATCGTGTCAGCGGCCCCCAAAACTATTATTATTAGTGTTGTTGTTGTTGTTGTTGTTCTTTATATTTACCAGCGGAGCTGCTTCATCCGCACATGTTTGGTCAGCACCAGGAATCTACAGACAACATTTTTATTTAAGACGTATTAAGATCGAAAACAAGCAAATTCAACACAAATGAAAAAGAAACCTCATCAAGCTCCGCCTCCTGGATGGATGAAGGTTCCTCAGGTACCTTCAAAGGAAAACATTCACGTTTATTAGAAACTGAGTGAAGTATTGATTGATACAAGATGATGAGGATGAGGATGATGAAGATAATCCTGATGGTGATGAAGACAATCTTAATGATGATGAAGATCATCTTGATCATCATCATCATAAAGGTCTTCATGATGGTGAGTTTGCTGATGATGAAGATCATCTTTATGAGGATGGTGATGAAGATCATCTTGATGATGATGAAGATAATCTTGATGAGGATGATGAGTTTGATGATGAGTTTGATGATGAAGATCATCTTGATGATGAGTTTGCTGATGATGAAGATCATCTTGATGAGGATGGTGATGAAGATCATCTTGATGATGATGAAGACAATCTTAATGATGATGATGAAGATCATCTTGATGAGGATAATGAGTTTGATGATGAAGATCATCTTGATGAGGATGATGAGTTTGCTGATGAAGATCATCTTGATGATGAGTTTGCTGATGATGAAGATACTCCCGGCCATGGTGGTGATGATGAAGATGAACCTGCCGACTGACCAGATGTATCAAGGATGAAGATCATGCTGTTCGCTTACGACTGGCTTCTCCTTCTCCAGACTGCCTGATCCCTCTGTGTCCTCCTCACCAGCAGGTGGCGCTTCAGTCTCCTCCATCACTTCATCAGAGGGAGCAACAGTGGGCTCCAGCTCTTCCTCAGTGGAAGGAGCTGTAGTCGGCTTCACCTCCTCTTCTTCACTCTTCTCTTCCTCTTCTTCAGCAGGTGCTGCGGGCTCCTCACCAGCAGGGGGAGCTGTAGCCTCCTGTTCCTCAGGAGCTTCTGTGTCTGGAACTTCAGGAACCTCACTTGGTTCTGTTTTAACCTCGTTCTTGTAGAGAAAACTTGGTGTGAACCCAAAACTGGCTCCTGACATGTTCCTTTCAACTCGAACCAGAACTAGAACTGAGTTTCTTAATAGGAGATAATGTGATCCAGATGAATCACTAATAGAACTAGACTAAACCACAACTGCACTGTTGGACCTTGGTTACCATCTGAAGATGCTGTCAGATGCAAACGTCAGCAGATCACTAATGATCTCTATCAATACTGATCAGCCTGATAACAGCAGCAGGTTTCCAGCACTTTCTCTGCTTTCAATTTACACAGTTTTCAAATCTGAAACCCATTTTTCTGAAACTGATGAACCTCGTTAAACTGAACCTGTCTATAAAGCCTGACCTGGTTTAACTTACCATTTGATCAAAATCAGCAAAAAAAGAGGGCGGAGCCGCATCCTGAGGAGCAGACAGGTGAAACACAAACGAGTCACAACGAGTCACATTATAACATTTACTTCCACTAAACCCTCAACATCAACATGCCAGACTAACCGTTACAGTACTTTAACTAACCCACACTGACTAACATTAACCCACACTAACCCTAATCTACACTAATACTAACCCATATGAATACTAAGCCAACACTAATCCACACTAACACTAACCCACATTAACGCTGACCCACACTAACACTAACCCACACTAACTAACACTAACCCACACTAACACTAACCCACACTAACCCTAACGCACACTAGCACTGACCCATACTAACACTAACCCACACTAACTAACACTAACCCACACTAACACTAACCCACATTAACACTAACCCACACTAACACTAACCCACACTAACGCTGACCCACACTGACTAACAATAACCCACACTAGCACTGATCTACACTAATACTAACCCATATGAATACTAAGCCAACACTAATCCACACTAACACTAACCCACACTAACGCTGACCCACACTAACACTAACCCACACTAACTAACACTAACCCACACTAACACTAACCCACACTAACCCTAACGCACACTAGCACTGACCCATACTAACACTAACCCACACTAACTAACACTAACCCACACTAACACTAACCCACACTAACGCTGACCCACACTGACTAACAATAACCCACACTAGCACTGACCCACACTAACACTAACCCACACTAGCACTAACCCACACTAACGCTGACCCACACTGACTAACAATAACCCACACAAGCACTGACCCACACTAACACACTAACCCACACTAACTAACACTAACCCACACTAACATTAACCCACACTAACTAGCACTAACCCAAACTAACCCACACTAACACTAACCCTCACTGACCCACACTAACACTAACCCACACTAACTAACACTGACCCACACTATTAATAACCCACACTAACCCACACTAACTAACACTAACCCACACTAACTAACACTGACCCACACTATCAATAACCCACACCAACCCACACTAACCCACACTAACTAACACTGACCCACACTCTCAATAACCCACACTAACCCACACTAACACTAACCCACACTAACTAACACTGACCCACACTATCAATAACCCACACTAACCCACACTAACTAACACTAACCCACACTAACTAACACTGACCCACACTGGTCATGATGATTCACAAAACACACTTTACTGGTCCGACACACATCTTTCATTTAAAACCTCTTTGGTTCTGACTGACATTCAACCTTTGTGGGCTGTTGTTGCGATATTTGTTGTTGTTGTTTACATATTTGTTGTTGTTGCTATATTTGTTGTTGTTGCTGCTGCTACTGTTGTTGTTGTTGCTATATTTGCTGCTGCTGTTGTTGTTGTTGTTGTTGTTGTTGTTGTTGTCTCCCCGGTGGAGAAGACACATGACTCAATCACATGATGGTATCCAATCGATTCCTCCCTCCGTTCTGAGGGATCCGTCTGGTGGAGGGGTTCATCAGCCAGTCAAGCAAAGGTTCAATCTCAGACCCGTTTAACAGATTAGAACAGGTTACCTGGGACAGGCCATTAAACGCACTGGTGACCTGGAGTAAAGCACAAAGACACAAACATTGTTAGCACGCTGCAACGGTGACACCTTAAAGATAACCAAATGTGGAACCGGAGGATGGGATGGACACACAGATAAAGCAAGCAAGAGGAGGTGTAGGAGGAGCTCAGGCTGGGGTCCAGGTTTGAGGACTCTGTGGAAGGGTAGAAGACACCATAAAGGATTCTCCATTCATTTCTACACGAGGCTGGTTTCTACCACAGGGCGGAGTTGAGAAAGACCAATACCTCTTCCTTCTCTGTATCTAGCTCTTGGTACAACTTTCCAAGTCTTCGGTTTGCAGCTTCATCTTCTGACATGTCTGAATTTTCTGGTTCTTTGTGAATTCTGTTTACAGCTTTAACTCCCTCAGCTGAGACGGATGCAGAGTCCCGCCAGGGCTCGGAGGTCCAGACGCCATCTTCAGTACCTGAACATGTTTCTGGGAAACTGTTGACACACTGGTCTGACTCAAACGCACCTCCACTTTCTGTTTGAGCAAAAGGGTCTGAATCAAACGCACCTCCACTTTCTGTTTGAGCAAAAGGGTCTGACTCAAACGCACCTCCACTTTCTGTTTGAGCAAAAGGGTCTGAATCAAACGCACCTCCACTTTCTGTTTGTTTGTTTGTTTGTTTGTAGTTGTATATCGGCCCCCTGCTGGGCCATATTCAGAGTTCCTGTCTGAGTTCTCTGATTTCTTGTCTGACTTGGTCCTTAGAACGGACAAAGTCATTATCATTGGAGACTTTAATATCCATATGAACGTTATAAATGACAGCTTTAGAAGTGGCTTCATTTCATTACTTGAGTCAGTTGGTTTCCTCCAGCAGATAAACCAACCAACTCATAGCTTCAACCACACCTTAGATCTAGTTCTGGCTTATGGTGTTGAGGTAGAACATGTGTCAGTGTTCCCTCAGAACCCAGTCCTGTCAGACCATTCTTTGATCACTTTTACATTTATGATTAAGGATTCTTCTATGCTCAGAACAAAGTCTTACTGTAGCAGATGTCTCTCAGATAATGCTGTAGCTAAGTTTAAGGAAGTGATCCCTGTGCTGATCCCAGGACCACCGTGTGTTTCCCCAGGGATCAGTCATAATCTGAGCCCTGCTGAGGTTGACTCTATTGCTGAAGGTGCAGCAACCTCACTGAGAATCACGCTTGATTCTGTTGCCCCCCTGAAAAAGAAAATAGTAAATCAGAGGAGGTGTGCCCCCTGGTATAATTCACATATCAGGACCCTCAAGCAGAAAGTGCGAAGACTGGAAAGGAAGTGGCATTCTTGTAAAATAGACAGCTACCATGTAGCCTGGAAAGACTGTCTATTAGTTTACAAAAAGGCCCTTCGCAAGGCTAGAACAGCTTATTTTTCTTCTTTGATTGAGGAAAATAAGAGTAACCCCAGGTTTCTTTTCAGCACTGTGGCCAAATTAACTAAAAGTCACAGTGTTTTAGATCCACGTATCCCTTCTTCCCTGAGTGGTGAAGACTTCATGAGCTTCTTCACTGATAAAGTTCTAGCTATCAGAGAGAAAGCTAACCAGGCCTAATTCAGAAATCCAAGACCACCACGTGTCCTTTAGATCCCATCCCAACACACCTGTTGAAGGATGTTTTACCATTGATAGGCAGTTCTATCCTGGACCAGATCAATGGTTCTTTAGTGTCAGGTTATGGACCCCGGTCCTACAAGGTGGCAGTGATTAAGCCGTTGCTTAAAAAACCATCACTGGATCCCGATGTCTTGGCAAATTATAGGCCATTATCCAACCTTCCTTTTATCTCTAAAGTTCTAGAGAAGGTGGTGGTGACTCAGTTACTGGAGCACCTGCAGAGGAACAGCCTGTTTGAGATGTTTCAGTCAGGCTTTAGAGCTCACCACAGCACAGAAACAGCACTTCTTAAAGTCACTAATGATCTTCTCATAGCTTCAGATCATGGACTGGTCTCTATGCTGGTTCTGCTGGACCTCAGTGCTGCTTTTGATACAGTTGATCACAGCATCCTGTTACAGAGACTGGAACATGTGATTGGGATTAAAGGGACAGCACTAGACTGGTTTAGATCATACTTATCTGATAGATACCAGTTTGCCCATGTCCATGGCATTCCCTCCTCATACAGTAGGGTTAGCCATGGAGTTCCTCAAGGTTCTGGACTTGGACCAATCCTCTTCACCTTGTACATGCTTCCCTTAGGGAACATTATTCAGCAGCATGGGATAAATGTTCATTGTTATGCTGACGACACTCAGCTTTATTTATCCATGAAACCAGAGGAGACAGAGAAGTTAGTGAAGCTTCAGACCTGTCTTAAAGACATAAAGTCCTGGATGTCTTCAAATTTCCTCCTCCTTAACCCAGGAAAAACTGAGGTCATGGTGTTTGGTCCTGAACCTCTCAGGGATAGATTAGATCACATGATCACTCTAGATGGTATCTCATTAACATCTAGTCTCTCTGTGAGGAATCTTGGAGTAACTTTTGATCAAAATCTCTCCTTCAACTCACACATTAAATTAGTTTCTAGAAGTGCCTTTTTTCACCTGAGGAACATCACAAAGATCAGGAAGCTACTGACCCACCATGATGCTGAAAAGTTAGTCCAGCATTTGTTCCTTCAGGCTGGACTATTGTGATTCTTTATTATCAGGGTGTCCAAACAACTCTTTAAGAAGCCTCCAGTTGATCCAAAATGCTGCAGCCAGAGTTCTGACAGGTATTGACAAAAGAGATCACATTACTCCTGTAATGGCGTTGCTTCATTGGCTGCCCGTTAAATTTAGAATAATTTTTAAAACCCTTCTTTTGACCTACAAGGTCCTCAGAGGCCTAGCTCCATCCTACCTGGAGGAGCTAGTGACACCTTATCAGCCCAATAGACCGCTCCGCTCTCAGAATGCTGGTCTACTTGTGGTCCCCACAGTCTCTAGGGGTAGAATGGGGGGCCGAGCATTTAGCTACCAGGCCCCCCTGCTATGGAACCATCTCCCTGTCCAGGCCCCCCTGCTATGGAACCAGCTCCCTGTCCAGGTACGGGAGGCTGACTCCATCGCTACTTTTAAGATCAGACTCAAAACCTACCTCTTTGAAAAAGCTTATTGTTACTAATTCCGTAGTTCCAGTTACTGTCATAGACAGACAGATTATCATACTTAGGGGGTCGTCTAATCGTTAGGTCACATCTTAGCTATGCTGTTATAGGCCAAGGCTGCCGGGGTCCGGAAACATGATCACCTGACAGGCCTCTGTCACTCCACTGGGTCATGGTTTCCTCTCCCCTCCTCTCCTTTCCTCTCCTCATCAAGCAGACTAGTTATGCTGATTCTTGTGTAGTTTTTCTGCTTCTCTCCCCCCCCCCCCTTCTATTTATTTACAGGTATCGCCGCCCTCGGAGCTGCATAATGACCTCCGGCCCTGCTGAAGTGATTGTGCATCATATTTTTTGTGTGTGTTTCTGTGCTCTGTGCCTCTCCTCTCCTCTCCCTCTCCTCTCCTCTCCTCTCCTCTCCTCTCCTCTCCTCTCCTCTCCTCTCCTCTCCTCTCCTCTCCTCTCCTCTCCTCTCCTCTCCCCCTCCTTCTCCTTTTCCTCTCCCTCTCCTCTCCTCTCCTCTCCTCTTTCCCCTCCTCCTCCTTTGCCTTCTCCTCTCCTCTACCTCCCCTTCACTCTACTTCTCCTCTCCTCTACCCCTCTCCTCTCCTCTCCTACCTATCCTATCCTCTACCTGTCCTCCCCCCTCTCCTCTCTCTTTACCTAGCCGGCCATCAGCAGGAGGGTCCCCCTACATGAGCCTGGTCCTGCTCAAGGTTTCTTCCTGTTAAAGGGGAGTTTTTCCTTGCCACTGTTGCTTGTCTGGGGTCAGGCCCTGGGATTCTGGAAAGCGCCTTGAAGCAATTTTGATTGTATAAGACGCTGTATAAATAAAGATTGATTGATTGATTGTTTTAGCAAAAGGGTCTGAATCAAACGCACCTCCTCCCTGTGTTTCAGTCGTGGGGTCTGAATCAAACGCACCTCCCTTGTTATCTGAGGGGTTTTCGTTAAACACACTTCCTGTTTGAGGCTCACAGGTGAAAGTGAGCGTGCCTTGCTCACCTGCCTGATCTCTGGAAACTGATTGTGTACCAGTGTTCCCTGCCAACTCTTCATCAGCTGAACACTTTTCTTCGTCACTCTTCCATAACTCCTGCTCTGCAGCCTCATGTCCAGCTTCCCACCCGTCTGACACTTTAAGTGGAACTTGATTTGTACAGGAACGTTCATCATCTGGGCTCACCCAGCCTCCTCCCTGACCTCCATCAGCCCACTCTTCAGCAGTCTCGTACTCAGACCCTGACCCATCTGGAGACCTGAAACACTTCCCCTCCTTGTCCACGGCACGGCCGGATTTTAATGTCTTTAGGAGGCGCTGATGGTGGACCAAGGAAGAGCTGATTCAGTTGGTAACATAGATTCCAGAGAGACTTTGATCTGAAACATCAAAGCCCCACAGCGCCCAGTGCTTTTCTCTGGTTTGCTAAAGTGGCCTAAAGATGAAGGGCAGTTGTTCTGGTTTATCTGGTCACTGACTTCATAATCCTGACCTGAATCTTGGGGCCTCCATCACAACTCACGTTGCTGAAGATCCTGTGGAGATGCTTCCAAACGGGTTTTAAATATCAACTATTGTTAGAAGGGAAATGCTGATTTGAGCCGATCCTGTTGATCCCCTTCCAGAAGGGATTTTACTGACTAATTTGTGCCCCATGAAGGTGCTGAGAAGAAGCTGAGTGGATGCTGCTGAGCGGGCAGAAGCCAGAAGACCTGGCCTGTTAAATGGGTCCACAGGTGTCTTCTGGAAGGTTCTGCAGCCTGAGAACCTGTTGCAGGCGATGAGCAGGTGCAGCAGGCCAGAGTGTGACTGTGGGGACGAGACCGATAAAATCACTTCCTGTGCTGCGGCTGTGTGCTTCCTGTGATGGTGTCCTAGCAACAGTGAAACCACACGTTCTGGGGGAGCAACGCTGAAAGAGACGCAGAAACCTTCACAGCAACCTTCGGCTCCTTGCAGCATCTTCTCACCACATTTATCTTCTGGACACTTTTAGAATTATTCGGACTTAATTTGTATGTAATGATCAACAAACCATTGCTGGATTTCTCCGTAATAAACAGGAATGACATCAAACTACAAAGAGTTTGGTGACCCCTCAAACGAGGATTCAGCTGCCTGTTCAGACAGATTTACTTTATTGATCAAAGCTGGCAAATTACAGTTATTATTGCTGGAGAGAAGCTTTTATTCTGCGAGAGAAAAAGTCCCAGTGGAAAAGGAAGCAGTGGGAGGACGAGACAGGATGGTGGACTGGAACCAGTCAGTCAGCCTGTTTCTGGTTGTTGGTGAGGAAGAGGAGCAGAGAGATTCCACAGCAGCTCAGCAGACTCTTCATCATCAGGGCCGTGTAGACAAAAGAGAGCAGCTTCATCCTCAGCACAGACGGAGGGATGGACGGAGGGACGGACGGGGGGACTGGTGCAACCTCTGGAAGACAAACACAGTGAAGAAGAAAGATCAGCCCACCTGAAGGTGTCTCAAGATGGCTGAGGGACAGGACACCAGCACCTTGCTGGGACTGGGCCTTCACCGTCCCCCCCTCGTGCTGCACGGAGCAGCGGTATTTATAGGTGTGGACGGCGTCCCGGTCCAGCAGTCTGATGGAGGTGATGCGGCCCGGCTCTCTGAGCTGCAGCTCTTCTTCATGGGCAGGAGGTGACTCCTCCACAGCACTGTCGGCCCGTTGTCTCCTCCAGGAGAACCTCACCAGAGGAGGAACCATGTCTGAGGCCACACACAGCAGGGCGGTCCTCCCCTCCAGAGGATCTATGGATGCTGCTGGGTACACGCTCAACACAGGCTGGACCAGCGCCGCATCTGTGGTGAGACACCAGAGTTACTGCTCTCACTGGCCCTGAGGGGTCAACGCTGGAGGTCAGAGGTCAGCTCAACCACACATGCACATCGTGCGCTCACACAAGTCATTCATAATCGATAATCTACCCATTTATTCACCAATAATCCACAGATAATCTACCCATTTATTCACCAATAATCTACCGATAATCTACCCATTTATTCACCAATAATCCACTGATAATCTACCCATTTATTCACCAATAATCCACTGATAATCTACCCATTTATTCACCGATAATCCACCGATAATCTACCCATTTATTCACCAATAATCCACCGATAATCTACCCATTTATTCACCAATAATCCACCGATAATCTACCCATTTATTCACCGATAATCCACCGATAATCTACCCATTTATTCACCAATAATCACTGATAATCTACCCATTTCTTCACCAATAATCCACCGATAATGTACCCATTTATTCACCAATAATCCACCGATAATCTACCCATTTATTCACCAATAATCCACTAATAATCTACCCATTTATTCACCAATAATCACAGATAATCTACCAATTTATTCACCAATAATCCACCGATAATCTACCCATTTATTCACCAATAATCCACCGATAATCTACCCATTTATTCACCAATAATCCACCGATAATCTACCCATTTATTCACCAATAATCCACCGATAATTTACCCATTTATTCACCAATAATCCACCGATAATCTACCCATTTATTCACCAATAATCACAGATAATCTACCCATTTATTCACCAATAATCCACCGATAATCTACCCATTTATTCACCAATAATCCACTGATAATCTACCCATTTATTCACCAATAATCCACCGATAATTTACCCATTTATTCACCAATAATCCACCGATAATCTACCCATTTATTCACCAATAATCCACCGATAATCTACCCATTTATTCACCAATAATCCACCGATAATCTACCCATTTATTCACCAATAATCCATTGATAATCTACCCATTTATTCACCAATAATCCATTGATAATCTACCCATTTATTCACCAATAATCCACCGATAATTTACCCATTTATTCACCAATAATCCACCGATAATCTACCCATTTATTCACCAATAATCCACAGATAATCGACCCATTTATTCACCAATAATCCACCGGTAATCTACCCATTTATTCACCAATAATCCACAGATAATCTACCCATTTATTCACCGATAATCCACCGATAATCTACCCATTTATTCACCAATAATCCACCAATAATCCACCGATAATCTACCCATTTATTCACCAATAATCCACCGATAATCTACCCATTTATTCACCAATAATTTACAGATAATCGACCCATTTATTCACCAATAATCCACCGATAATCTACCCATTTATTCACCAATAATCCACCGATAATCTACCCATTTATTCACCAATAATCCACCGATAATCTACCCATTTATTCACCAATAATCCATTGATAATCTACCCATTTATTCACCAATAATCCATTGATAATCTACCCATTTATTCACCAATAATCCACAGATAATCGACCCATTTATTCACCAATAATCCACCGGTAATCTACCCATTTATTCACCAATAATCCACAGATAATCTACCCATTTATTCACCGATAATCCACCGATAATCTACCCATTTATTCACCAATAATCCACCAATAATCCACCGATAATCTACCCATTTATTCACCAATAATCCACCGATAATCTACCCATTTATTCACCAATAATTTACAGATAATCGACCCATTTATTCACCAATAATCCACCGATAATCTACCCATTTATTCACCAATAATTTACAGATAATCGACCCATTTATTCACCAATAATCCACAGATAAATCCAGCTAAATTCCCGTCTGTGCTCTTGTGTTTATGGTTTTATAGATAATCTTCTTGAGTGTCAATATTTCTTTTTTGTCTTTTGATTGTTATTAAAAGGTTTGGAGCAAAGTTTGATTCTCACCTGAGACGACGAGTCTGGTTCCAGATCCCACAATCATGACACAGTGAAACAGAGAAGGACAAAATCTGCTGCTGAACATTTGAGTCGAGGTTCTGATCCTGAAGATTCCTGTTTCAGTACAGGTGACTCTGACATCAGGTCTTCCTGGTTCCAGACATCAGGTCTTCCTGGTTCCAAATATCAGATCTTCCTGGTTCCAAACATCAGGTCTTCCTGGTTCCAGAAATCAGATCTTCCTGGTTCCAGACATCAGGTCTTCCTGGTTCCAGACATCAGGTCTTCCTGGTTCCAGACATCAGGTCTTCCTGATTCCAGACATCAGGTCTTTCTGGTTCCAGACATCAGGTTTCCATCAGAAAGGATATTGATCCACAGCAGCTGGTTTTTGTTCAGGTGCCTCACATCTTCTCTCACTGTGGATCAACAGGAGCAGTAATATGAGGCAGCGTGAGAGGGTTTAACTGAGGAGATGATCAACTCACAGTTGTTCTGCTGAATCTTAGCTGAGAAATCATCTTGGTCAGCATGAGAGTACCGCGTGATTTTACCGTTGCTCTTATCAACATACAGGAGCAATTCAAACGTGCCTGATTCCTTCTTCTGGTACCAGAACACATAACCACACTCATCGATTCTTCCACAGCTTATTGAGGCACTTTTACCAGCTCTGCTGGTCACTGAGATCTGGTCCTGGGTCGGCTGCGTTTCTATGACAACCAGCCCTGTAGAGACGGGGACAGGCAGCTGAAGTCAGCGTGTGTGTGGTGGTCGTGTCCTGGCTGGCTGGAAACACTCACCTGAGCAGAGGAAGCAGAGAGCCGCAGGTGTGAACGGCTGCATTGTTGCTTTGGTGGGCCGGAGGCAGGACTGATCCAGCTCCTCTCAGCCCCCATCAGCCCCTGCTGCTGATGCCCCGCCCACCTCACCACAAACAGGAAACAGGTCTCCATGACGACAGCAGTCTCAGCAGCTCTGAAATGTGGTTCTGCTCATTCATTTCTCTAAAACATCAAAGATAAATCATCACAATTAGAACCTATGAACCGATTTTCAAGGTTTCCCTTTTGCTCAGAGTTGATGTTTACATTTTATTGACGTGACTGTAAACGTCCAGAAGATAAATGTGGTGAGAAGATGCTGCAAGGAGCCGAAGGTTGCTGTGAAGGTTTCTGCGTCTCTTTCAGCGTTGCTCCCCCAGAACGTGTGGTTTCACTGTTGCTAGGACACCATCACAGGAAGCACACAGCCGCAGCACAGGAAGTGATTTTATCGGTCTCGTCCCCACAGTCACACTCTGGCCTGCTGCACCTGCTCATCGTCTGCAACAGGTTCTCAGGCTGCAGAACCTTCCAGAAGACACCTGTGGACCCATTTAACAGGCCAGGTCTTCTGGCTTCTGCCCGCTCAGCAGCATCCACTCAGCTTCTTCTCAGCACCTTCATGGAGGAACGATGGGAGAAGAAGCCTCTGACGGCTTCACGTGACCTTCATTGATCCTCTGCAGATATTGTGACCTTGAGATTTGTTCATGAGTTTGAGGAGGATGAAATAAAGTTTGTGACGTTTGGAATGTTTCACATTTTCAAGACTTTGCTGTTCTTCACTCTTCATCCTCCAGTTCGGATGGTTCCTGCTGACGTCAGTTCTGCTCAAAGTTCATGGAAGCTCTGCCCCCCCCCCCCCCCCCCCCCCAACTGTATGTGTGCGGTTGGATCATGAACGATAAAGAAGCCAAAATGTTCCCAGGACTCATTTATTGATGACATAAACAAGTGATTTGTGGCATCAAGGTCACGGATCTACACCATCAAGGTCAAAGGAAGTGACATCAGAAGTGTCCAACACACCAGGAATAAACACACAACATAAATTGCATCAAACAGCGTCGCTGTGACTTATGGTCTGGATCAATTAGCTCTACTATTAAATCAATAAGCAACATTATTTTGGCAGAAACACAGAACAGAGACTTGATCACCAAACACTCGCAGGTAGGAACTCGCCAACGGACGCGTCCTCACCGACTCCCTGGCAGACTCCAGAACATTTAAATAGGTCACATGACTACAGATTCTAGAATATTCCACAGCAATCAAACACGTCTGGAGCAACAGAGGATCCTTTTCTCTCTTTTCTTCCGCTGTTCCGGTCCAGATGTTTTTCCCAGTTAAAGTCACGTCTTCCAACAACAGGAGAATATTGGTTGTTTGTGGGGGGGCCAGACTATCACGTCATGCTTCGTAATTTCCAGGATCAAACGAGACGTTGGCACCAGTTTTGCTGAGCAGAGGAACCTGGTGGTGACCTGCCCACGGTTGCACCAGGTGCCTCCAGGCAGTTGCTGATGTTGCTCTGATGTTGCCTCAAACTTCTGCTCACGTCTTGTTTTTTACAGCGTCGCGAGTCTTCTTATTCCAAACGCTGCGTAAAGTTCTCTGGAAACAGTCCTTTCTGGGCGCTAGCACCGCGTGCTAACCACTCGCTTTCTTTGATACCCGTGAGCCAACCAGCGTCCTGCCACAACAACAACAACAGCAACAACAACAACAACAGCGCAACGTTAACGCAGGACAATCTGACCTCAGCTCATCCCTAAACACCTGCGGCTGTTTTCTGTAGTCGGAGCAACAGTGACATCAGGTGACGCCTTTGTTTTATGCACCTGCTCCATTTAGCACGTCTCCACCTGAGCGAAGCTCTCCTGTGGTTCTCCTGTGGTTCTCCTGTGGTTCTCCTGTGGTTCTCCTGGGTCTCAGCAGAACTTTGTCAACTCGTGTTTGTGGGGTTTTTCTTTCGGACGTTTTTGAGTTTTAGTAACAATAAAAAGGTTCAAATGTTTTGACTGACAAATAAATGTAATCAAGGTTTCAGCCACACAGCTGAAATATTCAAATGTGTTTGTGGTCCTGGCAGGTGTGTCTGGTTCCATTCTCACCTGATCCTCCGCCGACTCGGTGGGCACCACCAGAACCACGTCACCTCTCTTCAGTTCAAGTTCGTCTGAGTTGGCTGCTTCAAAGTCGTGCATCGTCTCCACCTGAAGACACAGAGGTGTCACCTGTGGTCCTGCTGGGAACTTCCTGTCAGGGTCGGGGTCAGGGTCGGGATCAGGGTCGGGGTCAGGAAAAGGGTCGGGGTCAGGGTCAGGGTCGGGATCAGGATCACGGTCAGGGTCGGGGTCAGGAAAAGGGTCGGGGTCAGGGTCAGGGTCAGGGTTAGGGTCGGGATCAGGATCACGGTCAGGGTCGGGGTCAGGGTCAGGGTCAGGGTCCGGGTCGGATTATTGGCCTTGAAGAAAGTTTCACCTTGTACAGGAAGTCATCCGGGAGCCCGGACACGCCTCCAGATGGACTCATGTGTTTCATGGTCTGGCTCACCGTGGTCACATCGTTGTCACTGGCGGCGGTGGGCGAGATGATGTCACCATCGCGGTCGTCGTCACCTTCGTTACTGGAGGCGGATTCGATGATCACTGACGGGATCGGCATGTTTTCCTGCAACGACAGGAAGACGTGATCCCAGATCAAAACAGAACCGGGTCAGAGGAGCTGAAACACTCGTCTCCAATGAGGGAGCTCTGATTTAGGGTTTGAACTTCATTCACATTAATGAGACAATCGTGTCAGCGGCCCCCAAAACTATTATTATTAGTGTTGTTGTTGTTGTTGTTGTTGTTCTTTATATTTACCAGCGGAGCTGCTTCATCCGCACATGTTTGGTCAGCACCAGGAATCTACAGACAACATTTTTATTTAAGACGTATTAAGATCGAAAACAAGCAAATTCAACACAAATGAAAAAGAAACCTCATCAAGCTCCGCCTCCTGGATGGATGAAGGTTCCTCAGGTACCTTCAAAGGAAAACATTCACGTTTATTAGAAACTGAGTGAAGTATTGATTGATACAAGATGATGAGGATGAGGATGATGAAGATAATCCTGATGGTGATGAAGACAATCTTAATGATGATGAAGATAATCTTGATCATCATCATCATCATGAAGGTCTTCATGATGGTGAGTTTGCTGATGATGAAGATCATCTTGATGAGGATGGTGATGAAGATCATGATGATGATAATCTTAATGATGATGATGAAGATCATCTTGATGATGATGAAGATAATCTTGATGAGGATGATGAGTTTGATGATGAGTTTGATGATGAAGATCATCTTGATGATGAGTTTGCTGATGATGAAGATCATCTTGATGAGGATGGTGATGAAGATCATCTTGATGATGATGAAGACAATCTTAATGATGATGATGAAGATCATCTTGATGAGGATAATGAGTTTGATGATGAAGATCATCTTGATGAGGATGATGAGTTTGCTGATGATGAAGATACTCCCGGCCATAGTGGTGATGATGAAGATGAACCTGCCGACTGACCAGATGCATCAAGGATGAAGATCATGCTGTTCGCTTACGACTGGCTTCTCCTTCTCCAGACTGCCTGATCCCTCTGTGTCCTCCTCACCAGCAGGTGGCGCTTCAGTCTCCTCCATCACTTCATCAGAGGGAGCAACAGTGGGCTCCAGCTCTTCCTCAGTGGAAGGAGCTGTAGTCGGCTTCACCTCCTCTTCTTCACTCTTCTCTTCCTCTTCTTCAGCAGGTGCTGCGGGCTCCTCACCAGCAGGGGGAGCTGTAGCCTCCTGTTCCTCAGGAGCTTCTGTGTCTGGAACTTCAGGAACCTCACTTGGTTCTGTTTTAACCTCGTTCTTGTAGAGAAAACTTGGTGTGAACCCAAAACTGGCTCCTGACATGTTCCTTTCAACTCGAACCAGAACTAGAACTGAGTTTCTTAATAGGAGATAATGTGATCCAGATGAATCACTAATAGAACTAGACTAAACCACAACTGCACTGTTGGACCTTGGTTACCATCTGAAGATGCTGTCAGATGCAAACGTCAGCAGATCACTAATGATCTCTATCAATACTGATCAGCCTGATAACAGCAGCAGGTTTCCAGCACTTTCTCTGCTTTCAATTTACACAATTTTCAAATCTGAAACCCATTTTTCTGAAACTGATGAACCTCGTTAAACTAAACCTGTCTATAAAGCCTGACCTGGTTAAACTTACCATTTTATCAAAATCAGCAAAAAAAGAGGGCGGAGCCGCATCCTGGGGAGCAGACAGGTGAAACACAAACGAGTCACAACGAGTCACAACGAGTCACATTATAACATTTACTTCCACTAAACCCTCAACATCAACATGCCAGACTAACCGTTACAGTACTTTAACTAACCCACACTGACTAACATTAACCCACACTAACCCTAATCTACACTAATACTAACCCATATGAATACTAAGCCAACACTAATCCACACTAACACTAACCCACACTAACACTAACCCACACTAACACTAACCCACACTAGCACTGACCCACACTAACACTAACCCACACTAACTAACACTAACCCACACTAACACTAACCCACATTAACACTAACCCACACTAACACTAACCCACACTAACGCTGACCCACACTGACTAACAATAACCCACACTCTCAATAACCCACACTAACCCACACTAACACTAACCCACACTAACTAACACTGACCCACACTATCAATAACCCACACTAACTAACACTGACCCACACTGGTCATGATGATTCACAAAACACACTTTACTGGTCCGACACACATCTTTCATTTAAAACCTCTTTGGTTCTGACTGACATTCAACCTTTGTGGGCTGTTGTTGCTATATTTGTTGTTGTTGTTTACATATTTGTTGTTGTTGCTATATTTGTTGTTGTTGCTGCTGCTACTGTTGTTGTTGTTGCTATATTTGCTGCTGCTGTTGTTGTTGTTGTTGTTGTTGTCTCCCCGGTGGAGAAGACACATGACTCAATCCCATGATGGTATCCAATCGATTCCTCCCTCCGTTCTGAGGGATCCGTCTGGTGGAGGGGTTCATCAGCCAGTCAAGCAAAGGTTCAATCTCAGACCCGTTTAACAGATTAGAACAGGTTACCTGGGACAGGCCGTTAAACGCACTGGTGACCTGGAGTAAAGCACAAAGACACAAACATTGTTAGCACGCTGCAACGGTGACACCTTAAAGATAACCAAATGTGGAACCGGAGGATGGGATGGACACACAGATAAAGCAAGCAAGAGGAGGTGTAGGAGGAGCTCAGGCTGGGGTCCAGGTTTGAGGACTCTGTGGAAGGGTAGAAGACACCATAAAGGATTCTCCATTCATTTCTACACGAGGCTGGTTTCTACCACAGGGCGGAGTTGAGAAAGACCAATACCTCTTCCTTCTCTGTATCTAGCTCTTGATACAACTTTCCAAGTCTTCGGTTTGCAGCTTCATCTTCTGACATGTCTGAATTTTCTGGTTCTTTGTGAATTCTGTTTACAGCTTTAACTCCCTCAGCTGAGACGGATGCAGAGTCCCGCCAGGGCTCGGAGGTCCAGACGCCATCTTCAGTACCTGAACATGTTTCTGGGAAACTGTTGACACACTGGTCTGTCTCAAACGCACCTCCACTGTCTGTTTGAGCAAAAGGGTCTGAATCAAACGCACCTCCACTTTTTGTTTGAGCAAAAGGGTCTGAATCAAACGCACCTCCACTGTCTGTTTGAGCAAAAGGGTCTGAATCAAACGCACCTCCACTTTTTGTTTGAGCAAAAGGGTCTGAATCAAACGCACCTCCTCCCTGTGCTTCAGCAAAAGGGTCTGAATCAAACGCACCTCCACTTTCTGTTTGAGCAAAAGGGTCTGAATCAAACGCACCTCCACTTTTTGTTTGAGCAAAAGGGTCTGAATCAAACGCACCTCCTCCCTGTGTTTCAGTCGTGGGGTCTGAATCAAACGCACCTCCCTTGTTATCTGAGGGGTTTTCGTTAAACACACTTCCTGTTTGAGGCTCACAGGTGAAAGTGAGCGTGCCTTGCTCACCTGCCTGATCTCTGGAAACTGATTGTGTACCAGTGTTCCGTGCCAACTCTTCATCAGCTGAACACTTTTCTTCGTCACTCTTCCATAACTCCTGCTCTGCAGCCTCATGTCCAGCTTCCCACCCGTCTGACACTTTAAGTGGAACTTGATTTGTACAGGAACGTTCATCATCTGGGCTCACCCAGCCTCCTCCCTGACCTCCATCAGCCCACTCTTCAGCAGTCTCGTACTCAGACCCTGACCCATCTGGAGACCTGAAACACTTCCCCTCCTTGTCCACGGCACGGCCGGATTTTAATGTCTTTAGGAGGCGCTGATGGTGGACCAAGGAAGAGCTGATTCAGTTGGTAACATAGATTCCAGAGAGACTTTGATCTGAAACATCAAAGCCCCACAGCGCCCAGTGCTTTTCTCTAGTTTGCTAAAGTGGCCTAAAGATGAAGGGCAGTTGTTCTGGTTTATCTGGTCACTGACTTCATAATCCTGACCTGAATCTTGGGGCCTCCATCACAACTCACGTTGCTGAAGATCCTGTGGAGATGCTTCCAAACGGGTTTTAAATATCAACTATTGTTAGAAGGGAAATGCTGATTTGAGCCAATCCTGTTGATCCCCTTCCAGAAGGGATTTTACTGACTAATTTGTGCCCCACGAAGGTGCTGAGAAGAAGCTGAGTGGATGCTGCTGAGCGGGCAGAAGCCAGAAGACCTGGCCTGTTAAATGGGTCCACAGGTGTCTTCTGGAAGGTTCTGCAGCCTGAGAACCTGTTGCAGACGATGAGCAGGTGCAGCAGGCCAGAGTGTGACTGTGGGGACGAGACCGATAAAATCACTTCCTGTGCTGCGGCTGTGTGCTTCCTGTGATGGTGTCCTAGCAACAGTGAAACCACACGTTCTGGGGGAGCGACGCTGAAAGAGACGCAGAAACCTTCACAGCAACCTTCGGCTCCTTGCAGCATCTTCTCACCACATTTATCTTCTGGACACTTTTAGAATTATTCGGACTTAATTTGTATGTAATGATCAACGAACCATTTCTGGATTTCTCCGTAATAAACAGGAACTCTTCTGTGTCTTCCAATATCGTCCCTAAAGATCAACATGTGAGCAGCAACCGTCTCATTCTGCCGCTTCCTAATAACAAACATGTCAAACAGGAAGTGATCGAGACGCTGTCATCGGTCCAGAAATTCATCAACAAAGATGAAAAAATGACATCAACCCACGAAGAGTTTGGTGACCTCACAACGAGGATTCAGCTTCCTGTTCAGACACATTTACTTTATTGATCAAAGCTGGCAAATTACAGTTATTATTGCTGGAGAGAAGCTTTTATTCTGCGAGAGGAAAAGTCCCAGTGGAAAAGGAAGCAGTGAGAGGACGAGACAGGATGGTGGACTGGAACCAGTCAGTCAGCCTGTTTCTGGTTGTTGGTGAGGAAGAGGAGCAGAGAGATTCCACAGCAGCTCAGCAGACTCTTCATCATCAGGGCCGTGTAGACAAAAGAGAGCAGCTTCATCCTCAGCACAGACGGGGGGATGGATGGAGGGATGGACGGGGGGATGGACGGGGGGACAGACGGAGGGATGGATGGAGGGATGGACGGGGGGATGGACGGGGGGACAGTCGGGGGGATGGACGGGGGGACAGACGTAGGGATGGACGGGCGAACTGGTGCAACCTCTGGAAGACAAACACAGTGAAGAAGAAAGATCAGCCCACCTGAAGGTGTCTCAAGATGGCTGAGGGACAGGACATCAGCACCTTGCTGGGACTGGGCCTTCACCTTCCCCCACTCATGCTGCACGGAGCAGCGGTATTTATAGGTGTGGACGGCGTCCCGGTCCAGCAGTCTGATGGAGGTGATGCGGCCCGGCTCTCTGAGCTGCAGCTCTTCTTCATGGGCAGGAGGTGACTCCTCCACAGCACTGTCGGCCCGTTGTCTCCTCCAGGAGAACCTCACCAGAGGAGGAACCATGTCTGAGGCCACACACAGCAGGGCGGTCCTCCCCTCCAGAGGATCTCTGGATGCTGCTGGGTACACGCTCAACACAGGCTGGACCAGCGCCGCATCTGTGGTGAGACACCAGAGTTACTGCTCTCACTGGCCCTGAGGGGTCAACGCTGGAGGTCAGAGGTCAGCTCAACCACACATGCACATCGTGCGCTGACACAACTCATTCATAATCGATAATCTACCCATTTATTCACCAATAATCCACAGATAATCTACCCATTTATTCACCAATAATCCATTGATAATCTACCCATTTATTCACCAATAATCTACCGATAATCTACCCATTTATTCACCAATAATCCACTGATAATCTACCCATTTATTCACCAAACATCTATTGATAATCTACCCATTTATTCAACAATAATACACTGATAATCGACCCATTTATTCACCAATAATCCATTGATAATCTACCCATTTATTCACCAATAATCCACCGATAATTTACCCATTTATTCACCAATAATCCACCGATAATCTACCCATTTTTAACCAATTATCCACAGATAATCCACCCATTTATTCACCAATTATCCACAGATAATCTACCCATTTATTCACCAATAATCCATTGATAATCTACCCATTTATTCACCAATAATCTTCCGATAATCAACCCTTTTTTCACCAATAATCTACGATAATCTACCCATTCATTCACCAATAATCCACTGATAATCTACCCATTTATTCACAAATAATCTACCCATAATCTACCCATTAATTCACCAATAATCCTCAAAAATTCTACCCATTAATTCACCGATAATCTACTGGTAATCTACCGTTTATTCACCAATAGTCTATTGATAATCTACCCATTTATTCTCTAATAATCCACCGATAATCGACCCATTTATTCACCAATAATCCACCGATAATCGACCCATTTATTCACCAATAATCCACCGATAATCGACCCATTTATTCACCAATAATCCACCGATAATCGACCCATTTATTCACCAATAATCCACTGATAATCTACCCATTTATTCACCATAATCCACTGATATTCTACCCATTTATTCACCAATAATCACAGATAATCTACCCATTTATTCACCAATAATCCACAGATAATCTACCCATTTATTCACCAATAATCCACCGATAATCTACCCATTTATTCACCAATAATCCACCGATAATCTACCCATTTATTCACCAATAATCCACTGATATTCTACCCATTTATTCACCAATAATCCACAGATAATCTACCCATTTATTCACCAATAATCCACCGATAATCTACCCATTTATTCACCAATAATCCACAGATAATCTGCCCATTTATTCACCAATAATCCACAGATATTCTACCCATTTATTCACCAATAATCACAGATAATCTACCCATTTATTCACCAATAATCCACTGATATTCTACCCATTTATTCACCAATAATCACAGATAATCTACCCATTAATTCACCAATAATCCACTGATAATCTACCCATTTATTCACCAATAATCCTCAGATAATCTACCCATTTATTCACCAATAATCCACAGATAATCTACCCATTTATTCACCAATAATCCACTGATAATCCACCCATTTATTCACCAATAATCCATGGATGAATCCAGCTAAATTCCCGTCTGTGCTCTTGTGTTTATGGTTTTATAGATAATCTTCTTGAGTGTGTCAATATTTCTTTTTTGTCTTTTGATCGTTATTAAAAGGTTTGGAGCAAAGTTTGATTCTCACCTGAGACGACGAGTCTGGTTCCAGATCCAAAAATCCAGACACAGTGAAACAGAGAAGGACAAAATCTGCTGCTGAACATTTGAGTCGAGGTTCTGATCCTGAAGATTCCTGTTTCAGTACAGGTGACTCTGACATCAGGTCTTCCTGGTTCCAGACATCAGGTCTTCCTGGTTCCAGACATCAGGTCTTTGTGGTTCCAGACATCAGATCTTCCTGGTTCCAGACATCAGATCTTCCTGGTTCCAGACATCAGATCTTCCTGGTTCCAGACATCAGGTCTTCGTGGTTCCAGACATCAGGTCTTTCTGGTTCCAGACATCAGGTCTTTCTGGTTCCAGACATCAGGTTTCCATCAGAAAGGATATTGATCCACAGCAGCTGGTTTTTGTTCAGGTGCCTCACATCTTCTCTCACTGTGGATCCACTCTTCCAACAGGAGCAGTAATATGAGGCAGCGTGAGAGGGTTTAACTGAGAAGATGATCAACTCACACTTGTTCTGCTGAATCCTAGCTGAGAAATCATCTTTCTCAGCATGAGAGTACCGCGTGATTTCACTGCTGCTCTTATAAATATTCAGGAGCAATTCAAACGTGCCTGATTCCTTCTTCTGGTACCAGAACACATAATAATCACAATTATTGATTCCTCCACATCTTATTGAGGCAATTTTACCAGCTCTGCTGGTCACTGAGATCTGGTCCTGGGTCAGCTGCGTTTCTATGACAACCAGCCCTGTAGAGACGGGGACAGGCAGCTGAAGTCAGCGTGTGTGTGGTGGTCGTGTCCTGGCTGGCTGGAAACACTCACCTGAGCAGAGGAAGCAGAGAGCCGCAGGTGTGAACGGCTGCATTGTTGCTTTGGTGGGCCGGAGGCAGGACTGATCCAGCTCCTCTCAGCCCCCATCAGCCCCTGCTGCTGATGCCCCGCCCACCTCACCACAAACAGGAAACAGGTCTCCATGACGACAGCAGTCTCAGCAGCTCTGAAATGTGGTTCTGCTCATTCATTTCTCTAAAACATCAAAGATAAATCATCACGATTAGAACCTATAAACAGATTTTCAAGGTTTCCCTTTTGCTCAGAGTTGATGTTTACATTTTATTGACGTGACTGTAAACGTCCAGAAGATAAATGTGGTGAGAAGATGCTGCAAGGAGCCGAAGGTTGCTGTGAAGGTTTCTGCGTCTCTTTCAGCGTTGCTCCCCCAGAACGTGTGGTTTCACTGTTGCTAGGACACCGTCACAGGAAGCACACAGCCGCAGCACAGGAAGTGATTTTATCGGTCTCGTCCCCACAGTCACACTCTGGCCTGCTGCACCTGCTCATCGTCTGCAACAGGTTCTCAGGCTGCAGAACCTTCCAGAAGACACCTGTGGACCCATTTAACAGGCCAGGTCTTCTGGCTTCTGCCCGCTCAGCAGCATCCACTCAGCTTCTTCTCAGCACCTTCATGGAGGAACGATGGGAGAAGAAGCCTCTGACGGCTTCACGTGACCTTCATTGATCCTCTGCAGATATTGTGACCTTGAGATTTGTTCATGAGTTTGAGGAGGATGAAATAAAGTGAAGAAGTTTGTGACGTTTCACATTTTCAAGACTTTGCTGTTCTTCACTCTTCATCCTCCAGTTCTGATGGTTCCTGCTGACGTCAGTTCTGCTCAAAGTTCATGGAAGCTCTGCCCCCCCCCCCCCCCCCCCCCCCCCCAACTGTATGTGTGCGGTTGGATCATGAACGATAAAGAAGCCAAAATGTTCCCAGGACTCATTTATTGATGACATAAACAAGTGATTTGTGGCATCAAGGTCACGGATCTACACCATCAAGGTCAAAGGAAGTGACATCAGAAGTGTCCAACACACCAGGAATAAACACACAACATAAATTGCATCAAACAGCGTCGCTGTGACTTATGGTCTGGATCAATTAGCTCTACTATTAAATCAATAAGCAACATTATTTTGGCAGAAACACAGAACAGAGACTTGATCACCAAACACTCGCAGGTAGGAACTCGCCAACGGACGCGTCCTCACCGACTCCCTGGCAGACTCCAGAACATTTAAATAGGTCACATGACTACAGATTCTAGAATATTCCACAGCAATCAAACACGTCTGGAGCAACAGAGGATCCTTTTCTCTCTTTTCTTCCGCTGTTCCGGTCCAGATGTTTTTCCCAGTTAAAGTCACGTCTTCCAACAACAGGAGAATATTGGTTGTTTGTGGGGGGGCCAGACTATCACGTCATGCTTCGTAATTTCCAGGATCAAACTAGACGTTGGCACCAGTTTTGCTGAGCAGAGGAACCTGGTGGTGACCTGCCCACGGTTGCACCAGGTGCCTCCAGGCAGTTGCTGATGTTGCTCTGATGTTGCCTCAAACTTCTGCTCACGTCTTGTTTTTAACAGCGTCGCGAGTCTTCTTATTCCAAACGCTGCGTAAAGTTCTCTGGAAACAGTCCTTTCTGGGCGCTAGCACCGCGTGCTAACCACTCGCTTTCTTTGATACCCGTGAGCCAACCAGCGTCCTGCCACAACAACAACAACAACAACAACAACAACAACAACAACAACAGCGCAACGTTAACGCAGGACAATCTGACCTCAGCTCATCCCTAAACACCTGCGGCTGTTTTCTGTAGTCGGAGCAACAGTGACATCAGGTGACGCCTTTGTTTTATGCACCTGCTCCATTTAGCACGTCTCCACCTGAGCGAAGCTCTCCTGTGGTTCTCCTGTGGTTCTCCTGTGGTTCTCCTGTGGTTCTCCTGGGTCTCAGCAGAACTTTGTCAACTCGTGTTTGTGGGGTTTTTCTTTAGGACGTTTTTGAGTTTTAGTAACAATAAAAAGGTTCAAATGTTTTGACTGACGAATAAATGTAATCAAGGTTTCAGCCACACAGCTGAAATATTCAAATGTGTTTGTGGTCCTGGCAGGTGTGTCTGGTTCCATTCTCACCTGATCCTCCGCCGACTCGGTGGGCACCACCAGAACCACGTCACCTCTCTTCAGTTCAAGTTCGTCTGAGTTGGCTGCTTCAAAGTCGTGCATCGTCTCCACCTGAAGACACAGAGGTGTCACCTGTGGTCCTGCTGGGAACTTCCTGTCAGGGTCGGGGTCAGGGTCAGGGTCAGGATCAGGGTCGGGTCGGGATCAGGGTTGGGGTCGGGATCAGGATCAGGCTCAGGCTCAGGGTCAGGGTCGGGATCAGGGTTGGGGTCAGGATCAGGCTCAGGCTCAGGCTCAGGCTCAGGCTCAGGGTCAGGGTCAGGGTCGGGGTCGGGGTCAGGGTCGGGACCAGGGTCGGGATCAAGGTCAGGGTCGGGGTCGGGATTAAGGTCAGGGTCGGGGTCAGGGTCAGGGTCGGGATCAGGGTCAGGATCAGGGTCGGGGTCGGGTTCAGAGTCAGAGTCAGGATCAGGATCAGGATCAGGGTCAGGGTCAGGGTCAGGGTCAGGGTCAGGGTCAGGGTCAGGATCAGGATCAGGATCAGGATCAGGGTCAGGGTCAGGGGCAGGATCAGAGTCGGGATCGGGGTCGGGGTCAGGGTCAGGGTCAGGGTCAGGATCAGGGTCAGGGTCAGGGTCAGGATCAGGGTCCGGGTCGGATTATTGGCCTTGAAGGAAGTCTCACCTTGTACAGGAAGTCATCCGGGAGCCCGGACACGCCTCCAGATGGACTCATGTGTTTCATGGTCTGGCTCACCGTGGTCACATCGTTGTCACTGGCGGCGGTGGGCGAGATGATGTCACCATCGCGGTCGTCGTCACCTTCGTTACTGGAGGCGGGTTCGATGATCACTGACGGGATCGGCATGTTTTCCTGCAACGACAGGAAGACGTGATCCCAGATCAAAACAGAACCGGGTCAGAGGAGCTGAAACACTCGTCTCCAATGAGGGAGCTCTGATTTAGGGTTTGAACTTCATTCACATTAATGAGACAATCGTGTCAGCGGCCCCCAAAACTATTATTATTAGTGTTGTTGTTGTTGTTGTTGTTGTTCTTTATATTTACCAGCGGAGCTGCTTCATCCGCACATGTTTGGTCAGCACCAGGAATCTACAGACAACATTTTTATAGACGTATTAAGATCGAAAACAAGCAAATTCAACACAAATGAAAAAGAAACCTCATCAAGCTCCGCCTCCTGGATGGATGAAGGTTCCTCAGGTACCTTCAAAGGAAAACATTCACGTTTATTAGAAACTGAGTGAAGTATTGATTGATACAAGATGATGAGGATGAGGATGATGAAGATAATCCTGATGGTGATGAAGACAATCTTAATGATGATGAAGATAATCTTGATCATCATCATCATCATGAAGGTCTTCATGATGGTGAGTTTGCTGATGATGAAGATCATCTTGATGAGGATGGTGATGAAGATCATGATGATGATAATCTTAATGATGATGATGAAGATAATCTTGATGAGGATGATGAGTTTGATGATGAGTTTGATGATGAAGATCATCTTGATGAGGATAATGAGTTTGCTGATGAAGATCATCTTGATGAGGATGATGAGTTTGCTGATGAAGATCATCTTGATGATGAGTTTGCTGATGAAGATCATCTTGATGAGGATAATGAGTTTGCTGATGAAGATCATCTTGATGATGAGTTTGCTGATGATGAAGATACTCCTGGCCATGGTGGTGATGATGAAGATGAACCTGCCGACTGACCAGATGTATCAAGGATGAAGATCATGCTGTTCGCTTACGACTGGCTTCTCCTTCTCCAGACTGCCTGATCCCTCTGTGTCCTCCTCACCAGCAGGTGGCGCTTCAGTCTCCTCCATCACTTCATCAGAGGGAGCAACAGTGGGCTCCAGCTCTTCCTCAGTGGAAGGAGCTGTAGTCGGCTTCACCTCCTCTTCTTCACTCTTCTCTTCCTCTTCTTCAGCAGGTGCTGCGGGCTCCTCACCAGCAGGGGGAGCTGTAGCCTCCTGTTCCTCAGGAGCTTCTGTGTCTGGAGCTTCAGGAACCTCACTTGGTTCTGTTTTAACCTCGTTCTTGTAGAGAAAACTTGGTGTGAACCCAAAACTGGCTCCTGACATGTTCCTTTCAACTCGAACCAGAACTAGAACTGAGTTTCTTAATAGGAGATAATGTGATCCAGATGAATCACTAATAGAACTAGACTAAACCACAACTGCACTGTTGGACCTTGGTTACCATCTGAAGATGCTGTCAGATGCAAACGTCAGCAGATCACTAATGATCTCTATCAATACTGATCAGCCTGATAACAGCAGCAGGTTTCCAGCACTTTCTCTGCTTTCAATTTACACAGTTTTCAAATCTGAAACCCATTTTTCTGAAACTGATGAACCTCGTTAAACTAAACCTGTCTATAAAGCCTGACCTGGTTAAACTTACCATTTTATCAAAATCAGCAAAAAAAGAGGGCGGAGCCGCATCCTGAGGAGCAGACAGGTGAAACACAAACGAGTCACAACGAGTCACATTATAACATTTACTTCCACTAAACCCTCAACATTAACATGCCAGACTAACCGTTACAGTACTTTAACTAACCAACACTGACTAACATTAACCCACACTAATCCTAATCTACACTAACACTAACCCACACTAATGAGCATTAACCCACACTAACCCACACTATCACTAACCCACACTAACTAACACTAACTAACACTAACCCACACTAACTAACACTGACCCACACTGGTCATGATGATTCACAAAACACACTTTACTGGTCCGACACACATCTTTCATTTAAAACCTCTTTGGTTCTGACTGACATTCAACCTGTGGGCTGTTGTTGCTATATTTGTTGTTGTTGTTTACATAATTGTTGTTGTTGCTATATTTGTTGTTGTTGCTATATTTGTTGTTGTTGTTGCTGCTACTGTTGTTGTTGTTGTTGTTGCTATATTTGTTGTTGTTGTTGTTGTTGTTGTTGTTGTCTCCCCGGTGGAGAAGACACATGACTCAATCCCATGATGGTATCCAATCGATTCCTCCCTCCGTTCTGAGGGATCCGTCTGGTGGAGGGGTTCATCAGCCAGTCAAGCAAAGGTTCAATCTCAGACCCGTTTAACAGATTAGAACAGGTTACCTGGGACAGGCCATTAAACGCACTGGTGACCTGGAGTAAAGCACAAAGACACAAACATTGTTAGCACGCTGCAACGGTGACACCTTAAAGATAACCAAATGTGGAACCGGAGGATGGGATGGACACACAGATAAAGCAAGCAAGAGGAGGTGTAGGAGGAGCTCAGGCTGGGGTCCAGGTTTGAGGACTCTGTGGAAGGGTAGAAGACACCATAAAGGATTCTCCATTCATTTCTACACGAGGCTGGTTTCTACCACAGGGCGGAGTTGAGAAAGACCAATACCTCTTCCTTCTCTGTATCTAGCTCTTGATACAACTTTCCAAGTCTTCGGTTTGCAGCTTCATCTTCTGACATGTCTGAATTTTCTGGTTCTTTGTGAATTCTGTTTACAGCTTTAACTCCCTCAGCTGAGACGGATGCAGAGTCCCGCCAGGGCTCGGAGGTCCAGACGCCATCTTCAGTACCTGAACATGTTTCTGGGAAACTGTTGACACACTGGTCTGACTCAAACGCACCTCCACTTTTTGTTTGAGCAAAAGGGTCTGAATCAAACGCACCTCCACTTTTTGTTTGAGCAAAAGGGTCTGAATCAAACGCACCTCCTCCCTGTGCTTCAGTCATGGGATCTGAATCAAACGCACCTCCCTTGTTATCTGAGGGGTTTTCGTTAAACACACTTCCTGTTTGAGGCTCACAGGTGAAAGTGAGCGTGCCTTGCTCACCTGCCTGATCTCTGGAAACTGATTGTGTACCAGTGTTCCGTGCCAACTCTTCATCAGCTGAACACTTTTCTTCGTCACTCTTCCATAACTCCTGCTCTGCAGCCTCATGTCCAGCTTCCCACCCGTCTGACACTTTAAGTGGAACTTGATTTGTACAGGAACGTTCATCATCTGGGCTCACCCAGCCTCCTCCCTGACCTCCATCAGCCCACTCTTCAGCAGTCTCGTACTCAGACCCTGACCCATCTGGAGACCTGAAACACTTCCCCTCCTTGTCCACGGCACGGCCGGATTTTAATGTCTTTAGGAGGCGCTGATGGTGGACCAAGGAAGAGCTGATTCAGTTGGTAACATAGATTCCAGAGAGACTTTGATCTGAAACATCAAAGCCCCACAGCGCCCAGTGCTTTTCTCTAGTTTGCTAAAGTGGCCTAAAGATGAAGGGCAGTTGTTCTGGTTTATCTGGTCACTGACTTCATAATCCTGACCTGAATCTTGGGGCCTCCATCACAACTCACGTTGCTGAAGATCCTGTGGAGATGCTTCCAAACGGGTTTTAAATATCAACTATTGTTAAAAGGGAAATGCTGATTTGAGCCGATCCTGTTGATCCCCTTCCAGAAGGGATTTTACTGTCTAATTTGTGCCCCACGAAGGTGCTGAGAAGAAGCTGAGTGGCTGCTGCTGAGCGGGCAGAAGCCAGAAGACCTGGCCTGTTAAATGGGTCCACAGGTGTCTTCTGGAAGGTTCTGCAGCCTGAGAACCTGTTGCAGACGATGAGCAGGTGCAGCAGGCCAGAGTGTGACTGTGGGGACGAGACCGATAAAATCACTTCCTGTGCTGCGGCTGTGTGCTTCCTGTGATGGTGTCCTAGCAACAGTGAAACCACACGTTCTGGGGGAGCGACGCTGAAAGAGACGCAGAAACCTTCACAGCAACCTTCGGCTCCTTGCAGCATCTTCTCACCACATTTATCTTCTGGACACTTTTAGAATTATTCGGACTTAATTTGTATGTAATGATCAACGAACCATTTCTGGATTTCTCCGTAATAAACAGGAAATCTTCTGTGTCTTCCAATATCGTCCCTAAAGATCAACATGTGAGCAGCAACCGTCTCATTCTGCCGCTTCCTAATAACAAACATGTCAAACAGGAAGTGATCGAGACGCTGTCATCGGTCCAGAAATTCATCAACAAAGATGAAAAAATGACATCAAACTACGAAGAGTTTGGTGACCTCACAACGAGGATTCAGCTTCCTGTTCAGACAGATTTACTTTATTGATCAAAGCTGGCAAATTACAGTTATTATTGCTGGAGAGAAGCTTTTATTCTGCGAGAGGAAAAGTCCCAGTGGAAAAGGAAGCAGTGAGAGGACGAGACAGGATGGTGGACTGGAACCAGTCAGTCAGCCTGTTTCTGGTTGTTGGTGAGGAAGAGGAGCAGAGAGATTCCACAGCAGCTCAGCAGACTCTTCATCATCAGGGCCGTGTAGACAAAAGAGAGCAGCTTCATCCTCAGCACAGACGGGGGGATGGATGGAGGGATGGACGGGGGGATGGACGGAGGGATGGACGGAGGGATGGACGGGGGGATGGACGGGGGGACTGGTGCAACCTCTGGAAGAGAAACACAGTGAAGAAGAAAGATCAGCCCACCTGAAGGTGTCTCAAGATGGCTGAGGGACAGGACATCAGCACCTTGCTGGGACTGGGCCTTCACCGTCCCCCCCTCGTGCTGCACGGAGCAGCGGTATTTATAGGTGTGGACGGCGTCCCGGTCCAGCAGTCTGATGGAGGTGATGCGGCCCGGCTCTCTGAGCTGCAGCTCTTCTTCATGGGCAGGAGGTGACTCCTCCACAGCGCTGTCGGCCCGTTGTCTCCTCCAGGAGAACCTCACCAGAGGAGGAACCATGTCTGAGGCCACACACAGCAGGGCGATCCTCCCCTCCAGAGGATCTCTGGATGCTGCTGGGTACACGCTCAACACAGGCTGGACCAGCGCCGCATCTGTGGTGAGACACCAGAGTTACTGCTCTCACTGGCCCTGAGGGGTCAACGCTGGAGGTCAGAGGTCAGCTCAACCACACATGCACATCGTGCGCTCACACAACTCATTCATAATCGTGGTCATTGAGGACTGGTGCCATCAGAAGCTCCTCCAGGGAGCTGGAGTTCCCGTTCCCCACCTGCAGCAGTGAACGTCCAGGGAGGCGACGTGGAGGGTGACCACACACCAGCGCCGTTCACCTGACCGAGGTGTCGCACAGCTCAGAAGACCACCGGAGTTCAGGGGACCCTCAAGAGGGTCTTCATATGGGTCTGGGGAGCCCCCACCCACTTATTGATCCATCGATATTCCACCCATTTATTCACCAATAATCCATTGATAATCTACCCATTTATTCACCAATAATCCACCCATAATCTACCCATTTATTCACCAATAATCCACCCATAATCTACCCATTTATTCACCAATAATCTACCGATAATCTACCCTTTTTTTCACCAATAATCTACCGATATTCTACCCATTAATTCACCAATAATCCACCGATAATCTACCCATTTATTCACCAATAATCTACCGATAATCTACCCATTAATTCACCAATAATCCATTGATAATCTACCCTTTTTTCACCAATAATCTACCGATAATCTACCCATTTATTCACCAATAATCATCAAATAATCTACACATTAATTCACCGATAATCTACCGATGATCTTCCCATTAATTCACCAATAATCCTAAAATAATCTACACATTTATTCTCCAATAATCCACTGATAATCTACCCATTTATTCACCAATAATCCACCCTTAATCGACCCATTTATTCACATACAATCCACAGATAATCGACCCATTTATTCACCAATAATCCACCGATAATCGACCCATTTATTCACCAATAATCCACTGATAATCGACCCATTTATTCAAAAATAATCCACAGATAATCGACCCATTTATTCACCAATAATCCACTGATAATCTACCCAATTATTCACCAATAATCCACTGATAATCGACCCATTTATTCACCAATAATCCACTGATAAATCCAGCTAAATTCCCGTCTGTGCTCTTGTGTTTATGGTTTTATAGATAATCTTCTTGAGTGTCAATATTTCTTTTTTGTCTTTTGATTGTTATTAAAAGGTTTGGAGCAAAGTTTGATTCTCACCTGAGACGACGAGTCTGGTTCCAGATCCAAAAATCCTGACACAGTGAAACAGAGAAGGACAAAATCTGCTGCTGAACATTTGAGTCGAGGTTCTGATCCTGAAGATTCCTGTTTCAGTACAGGTGACTCTGACATCAGGTCTTCCTGGTTCCAGACATCAGGTCTTTCTGGTTCCAGACATCAGGTCTTTGTGGTTCCAGACATCAGATCTTCCTGGTTCCAGACATCAGGTCTTTCTGATTCCAGACATCAGATCTTCCTGGTTCCAGACATCAGGTCTTTGTGGTTCCAGACATCAGATCTTCCTGGTTCCAGACATCAGATCTTCCTGGTTCCAGACATCAGATCTTCCTGGTTCCAGACATCAGGTCTTTCTGATTCCAGACATCAGATCTTCCTGGTTCCAGACATCAGGTCTTTCTGATTCCAGACATCAGATCTTCCTGGTTCCAGACATCAGGTCTTTCTGGTTCCAGACATCAGGTCTTCCTGGTTCCAGACATCAGATCTTTGTGGTTCCAGACATCAGATCTTTCTGGTTCCAGACATCAGGTCTTCCTGGTTCCAGACATCGGGTCTTTCTTGTTCCAGACATCAGGTCTTCCTGGTTCCAGACATCAGGTCTTCCTGGTTCCAGACATCAGGTCTTCCTGGTTCCAGACCTCAGATCTTCCTGGTTCAAGACATCAGGTCTTCCTGGTTCCAGACATCAAGTCTTTCTGGTTCCTGACATCAGGTCTTCCTGGTTCCAGACATCGGGTCTTTCTGGTTCCAGACATCAGGTCTTCCTGGTTCCAGACATCAGGTCTTCCTGGTTCCAGACATCGGGTCTTTCTTGTTCCAGACATCAGGTCTTCCTGGTTCCAGACATCAAGTCTTTCTGGTTCCTGACATCAGGTCTTCCTGGTTCCAGAAATCAAGTCTTTCTGGTTCCAGACATCAGATCTTCCTGGTTCCAGACATCAGGTCTTTCTGGTTCCAGACATCAGATTTCCATCAGAAAGGATATTGATCCACAGCAGCTGGTTTTTGTTCAGGTGCCTCACATCTTCTCTCACTGTGGTTCCACTCTTCCAACAGGAGCAGTAATATGAGGCAGCGTGAGAGGGTTTAACTGAGGAGATGATCAACTCACAGTTGTTCTGCTGAATCCTAGCTGAGAAATCATCTTTCTCAGCATGAGAGTACCGCGTGGGTTTACCGCCGCTCTTAGCAATATACAGGAGCCTTTCAAACGTGCCTGATTCCTTCTTCTGGTACCAGTACACATTACTACCACACTCATTGATTCCTCCACAGCCTATTGAGGCACTTTTACCAGCTCTGCGGGTCACTGAGATCTGGTCCTGGGTCAGCTGCGTTTCTATGACAACCAGCCCTGTAGAGACGGGGACAGGCAGCTGAAGTCAGCGTGTGTGTGGTGGTCGTGTCCTGGCTGGCTGGAAACACTCACCTGAGCAGAGGAAGCAGAGAGCCGCAGGTGTGAACGGCTGCATTGTTGCTTTGGTGGGCCGGAGGCAGGACTGATCCAGCTCCTCTCAGCCCCCATCAGCCCCTGCTGCGGATGCCCCGCCCACCTCACCACAAACAGGAAACAGGTCTCCATGACGACAGCAGTCTCAGCAGCTCTGAAATGTGGTTCTGCTCATTCATTTCTCTAAAACATCAAAGATAAATCATCACAATTAGAACCTATGAACAGATTTTCAAGGTTTCCCTTTTGCTCAGAGTTGATGTTTACATTTTATTGACGTGACTGTAAACGTCCAGAAGATAAATGTGGTGAGAAGATGCTGCAAGGAGCCGAAGGTTGCTGTGAAGGTTTCTGCGTCTCTTTCAGCGTTGCTCCCCCAGAACGTGTGGTTTCACTGTTGCTAGGACACCGTCACAGGAAGCACACAGCCGCAGCACAGGAAGTGATTTTATCGGTCTCGTCCCCACAGTCACACTCTGGCCTGCTGCACCTGCTCATCGTCTGCAACAGGTTCTCAGGCTGCAGAACCTTCCAGAAGACACCTGTGGACCCATTTAACAGGCCAGGTCTTCTGGCTTCTGCCCGCTCAGCAGCATCCACTCAGCTTCTTCTCAGCACCTTCATGGAGGAACGATGGGAGAAGAAGCCTCTGACGGCTTCACGTGACCTTCATTGATCCTCTGCAGATATTGTGACCTTGAGATTTGTTCACGAATTTGAGGAGGATGAAATAAAGTGAAGAAGTTTGTGACGTTTGGAATGTTTCACATTTTCAAGACTTTGCTGTTCTTCACTCTTCATCCTCCAGTTCTGATGGTTCCTGCTGACGTCAGTTCTGCTCAAAGTTCATGGAAGCTCTGCCCCCCCCCCCCAACTGTATGTGTGCGGTTGGATCATGAACGATAAAGAAGCCAAAATGTTCCCAGGACTCATTTATTGATGACATAAACAAGTGATTTGTGGCATCAAGGTCACGGATCTACACCATCAAGGTCAAAGGAAGTGACATCAGAAGTGTCCAACACACCAGGAATAAACACACAACATAAATTGCATCAAACAGCGTCGCTGTGACTTATGGTCTGGATCAATTAGCTCTACTATTAAATCAATAAGCAACATTATTTTGGCAGAAACACAGAACAGAGACTTGATCACCAAACACTCGCAGGTAGGAACTCGCCAACGGACGCGTCCTCACCGACTCCCTGGCAGACTGGAGAACATTTAAATAGGTCACATGACTACAGATTCTAGAATATTCCACAGCAATCAAACACGTCTGGAGCAACAGAGGATCCTTTTCTCTCCTTTCTTCCGCTGTTCCGGTCCAGATGTTTTTCCCAGTTAAAGTCAAGTCTTCCAACAACAGGAGAATATTGGTTGTTTGTGGGGGGGCCAGACTATCACGTCATGCTTCGTAATTTCCAGGATCAAACTAGACGTTGGCACCAGTTTTGCTGTGCAGAGGAACCTGGTGGTGACCTGCCCACAGTTGCACCAGGTGCCTCCAGGCAGTTGCTGATGTTGCTCTGATGTTGCCTCAAACTTCTGCTCACGTCTTGTTTTTTACAGCGTCGCGAGTCTTATTATTCCAAACGCTGCGTAAAGTTCTCTGGAAACAGTCCTTTCTGGGCGCTAGCACCGCGTGCTAACCACTCGCTTTCTTTGATACCCGTGAGCCAACCAGCGTCCTGCCACAACAACAACAACAACAACAACAACAACAACAACAGCGCAACGTTAACGCAGGACAATCTGACCTCAGCTCATCCCTAAACACCTGCGGCTGTTTTCTGTAGTCGGAGCAACAGTGACATCAGGTGACGCCTTTGTTTTATGCACCTGCTCCATTTAGCACGTCTCCACCTGAGCGAAGCTCTCCTGTGGTTCTCCTGTGGTTCTCCTGTGGTTCTCCTGTGGTTCTCCTGTGGTTCTCCTGGGTCTCAGCAGAACTTTGTCAACTCGTGTTTGTGGGGGTTTTTCTTTCGGACGTTTTTGAGGGTTTTAGTGACAATAAAACCCCGGGTCCAGGTCGGATTATTGGCCTTGAAGAAAGTTTCACCTTGTACAGGAAGTCATCCGGGAGCCCGGACATGCCTCCAGATGGACTCATGTGTTTCATGGTCTGGCTCACCGTGGTCACATCGTTGTCACTGGCGGCGGTGGGCGAGATGATGTCACCATCGCGGTCGTCGTCACCTTCGTTACTGGAGGCGGGTTCGATGATCACTGACGGGATCGGCATGTTTTCCTGCAACGACAGGAAGACGTGATCCCAGATCAAAACAGAACCGGGTCAGAGGAGCTGAAACACTCGTCTCCAATGAGGGAGCTCTGATTTAGGGTTTGAACTTCATTCACATTAATGAGACAATCGTGTCAGCGGCCCCCAAAACTATTATTATTAGTGTTGTTGTTCAATTCAATTCAATTCAATCTTTATTTATATGGCACTTTTCATACGCTAGGTAGCACAAAGTGCCTCACAAAGGATAAAAACAGCAAAGAGAACAAGAGAATCAAGAAAGGACACACACACACACACATGCATACAACACACTTACACACACACCTACACACACAAACAAGCTTAGACAAGCTGAGACATGGCTGGGCACCGAGACCTGAGGCGAAGGAGACGCCACCTTTGGAGGCCCACCAGGCCGAGGGAGGTCACGGTCCGTGACCACAGGTGGTACCGCCACAAAGACCAGCCCGACCCGGACAGACCGGAGGCTCCACACCAAAGCACAGAGCCCCCTAACCACCCAGTCCAGGGTCGACAATGGGACAGCACCCCCAGCGGTAGACCGGAAACATCTCCCAGCCTGGCAGGCCCCCATGAGGAAACACCATGAGGAGACACTGGAGCTAAAAACGGAAGGACTGAAACAGTAAATGGGATAAAAGGTATAAAAGCTAAAAACTGAGAAACTAAGAACTGAGGGAGTAAAACAGTACTAAGACTAAAACAGACTGAAAAAGTAAATGGGATAAAAGACTAAAAATTGAGAATAAAAACTGAGGGAGTAATCAGGAAATCAGTTAAAGGCCTGATTAAAAAGGTGTGTCTTGAGCCTCTTTTTAAAAACCTCAGCAGCCTCTGCGGCCCAGAGGTTCTCCGGCAGGCTGTTCCACAGTCGGGGACCATAATAACTGAAGGCCGCTTCCCCGTGCGTTTTAGTGCTTACATGTGGGATGGTTAAAAGGCCGGTGCCGGAAGACCTCAGAGTCCGCGAGGGATGATAGAATAAAAGCAGGTCAGATAAATAAGTCGGGCCAAGACCATTAAGACATTTAAAAACTAATAAAAGAACCTTAAGATCGATCCTGAAACGCACGGGGAGCCAATGCAGCGAATCTAAAACCGGTGTGATGTGCTCCCGCCCTCTGGTCCTCGTCAGCACCCGTGCAGCTGAGTTTTGTAATAATTGTAGGTTGGAGATGCTCTTTTTGGGAAGACCAGAGAGCAGGGCATTACAATAATCTAGACCACAAGAGATAAAAGCGTGCATCAGCACCTGCGTGCATCAGCACCTCCGTGCTGGCCTGAGAGAAACGGGCGGACTCTGGCTATATTCTTCAGGTGGTAAAAACCCACCTTTGTTATGTTTTTGATGTGTGGGATAAAACTAAGCTCAGAGTCAAAGATCACACCCAGATTTCTGACAGATTGAGATGGCTTAAAATCCTTTAATTTTGGTACAAGTTTCTCTCTCTGACCTTCAGGACCAATGACTAAGACCTCTGTTTGGTCCTGGTTGAGCTGTAGGAAGTTTTCTGCCATCCATGACTGGATATCTAGAATACAGTTAAAAAGGGCATCAACTGGCCCTGTGTCACCAGGAGCCACGGCGATGTACAGCTGCGTATCGTCAGCATAGCTGTGGGAGCTGATGCCGTGGCTCCTGATGACATCCCCAAGAGGAAGCATGGAAAGATTAAAAAGGGTTGGACCTAAGATTGACCCTTGGGGAACCCCACATTTAGTCTCATGGATTCTCGAGGAGCAGATGTGGCAGGGCGTGGCCTGCCCTCCGAACAGGTGCCCTATGGAGGTAGTGCCTTAATTGGTGGGTGGGGAGAACAGGTTTATATAAGGCACTGCCTCCAGCTGGCTTTAGTTGTTTTCCCCCTTCGACGGTACGGCGGGGTTGCGGCTTATCTGGGCGGTTCGACCAACAAACTGTTTCACAGCGCGAGCTGTCTGGCAGCGCCAAGAAGGTCGGTGCTTCCTCCCGCCATCCTCCCGCCTAGAGCGCTTTGCCGTGAGGGCGCGCGCGCTCGTCTGTACTGGGCAGGTAAGGCGCAGCAATGCGCGTCACTGACTCCCCCACTCGGTTGATACATGTTAATGGGGCTGTTCTTGCTGCAGGTGGCTGCCGGCTGGCGTCAGTGGGTCGCGTTGCCCCAGCGGGAACCCTTCACGGAGTGGGGGCGCCACCAAACACAGTCGGCACGGACTACCTCGCTTACTGGACCCACTGCTGCTTTGGCTCCGTCCCGTTTTCGGGACTCTCTCTCCTGTTCGCGCTCTCTCTCGCCCCCCTTCGCTCGTGGGACGGCGCTGAGACGTAGTGGTGCCGCCGAGGCGACCACGGAGCTGTTGCTTTCATTTTTAGACTCCTAACAGTGTGTGTAAATCGTATCAACTGGCATTTACTCTTTTAGGTTTTGTTTCTGTTCGTTTCTTGTTGGTCACAATTTATTTGCTTGTCTGTGTGAGGTGTGTGCGCGTGTGTGCTCGTCGCGTCAATTGTTACCGCTGGAAATGTAATTGTTCTCTTTTCTTTGTGGACAGGTGCTGCGGGCCACGGCGGGGACCCAACCCCTGGTGGAGGGCGTTTTCCTCACCCCTCGTGTGTGGTTTTGTTTGCAGTAGCACGGGTGTTTTTAGTTTGGTTATCTCCCTAATTGCGTTTTACCTGCCGGTGGGGCCCCAGCCCTGTCCACCCCCTTTTGTTTGACTTTTGTACAGCCGAGTTATTTTTGTGTTGAGTTGGATTTAATAAAATTGTAGTGCCTAACCCTCAATCCTGTCTCTGCCTCTGGAACCGAACCTTATCTGCGCGTGCCTGTTTTCCGGTTAATTCCTGGGGTGAAATTCCCCAGGTGGCGTTGTCGTTGACCGTTCCACCTCTCTCCACCCCGCCACACATGTATCCATACTTACAAAGCAGCTTCGATCAGTAAGGTAGGAGGTGAACCAGTTAAGAACAGTACCAGAGAGGCCGACCAGGTTCTTCAGTCTATTTAATAAAATATGGTGGTCTACTGTATCAAAGGCGGCGGTCAGATCCAGCAGAACCAACACCGTGAGCTTTTTGTTATCTAAGTTGCACCTGATGTCATTTAAAATCTTTAAAAGGGCTGTCTCTGTACTGTGGTTCATCCTAAAACCAGACTGATGCCTCTCTAAAATGTCCTTTTGAGTTTAAAAAATCATTCACTTGGTTAAAAACAAGTTTTTCTAAAATATTACTTAAAAATGGTAAGTTGGATACAGGCTGATAGTTATTTAAAACGCTGGGGTCTAGATTGCTCTTGACCATATATAGATGTTCCTCAAAGAATCCATAAAATGTTTTAAAAGACGGTGTGGGAATTGGGTCTAAAAGGCCGGTTGTGGGCCTCACTGGGGAGAAAACTCGACCAAGTGTCCTCGCATCAACCAAGAGAAAACTCTCCAGTGTCTCCTCAGGTGATGCAACGATCCAGGAGTGTTGGTGATTAAAATTTGCTGTGATAAAAGACTGGATCTAATATCATCGATTTTACTCCTGAAGTGGTCTGCAAAGGTCTCCCAGAGGGTGTCAGTCGTTGTTGTAGGACACCTGTTAAAATTACCAGTGGTTAAAAGCTCAATTGTGTAAAATAGAAATTTGGGGTTGTTTTTATTGTCGGAGATTAGTTTTTTGAAATGAGAGGTTCTTGCTTGCTTGATTGTGTTATTGTAGGTTTTGAGGTGTTGATAAAATATTTCTTTATGAATGGTCAGCTTGGATTTCCTCCACCTCCTCTCAGCACTCCTGCAGGTTCTCTTCAGTTTTCTAATTTCTTCATTTTTCCACGGTGGTGCACGTTTTGTTCTTACTGTTTTTGTGACAAGTGGAGCCACAGAGTCCAGCGTTGACTTTAATTTATTGTTAAAAGTGTCAACAATAAAATCACACGGTGCTGGTAACATTTCTGCAGGAGTGCTCTGTAAGATCTGGATAAAATTTGCAGCCACTTCAGGAGTCAGGTAGCGTCTCCTCACCGTTCCCACAGGGGCCCCCTGCTGGTTAAAACTGGTGATGTTAAAAAACACACAAAAGTGGTCAGACACAGACAGATCCACAACAGGGGACCCACCCACAGACAGGCCATAGGTCATGACCAGGTCCAGGGGACCCACCCACGGACAGGCCATAGGTTATGACCAGGTCCAGGGGACCCACCCACGGACAGGCCATAGGTTATGACCAGGTCCAGGGGACCCACCCACGGACAGGCCATAGGTTATGACCAGGTCCAGGGGACCCACCCACAGACAGGCCATAGGTTATGACCAGGTCCAGGGGACCCACCCACGGACAGGCCATAGGTTATGACCAGGTCCACAACAGAGGACCCACCTACAGACAGGCCGTAGGTTATGACCAGGTCCAGGGGACCCACCCACGGACAGGCCATAGGCTATGACCAGGTCCAGGGGACCCACCCACGGACAGGCCATAGGTTATGACCAGGTCCAGGGGACCCACCTACGGACAGGCCATAGGTTATGACCAGGTCCAGGGGACCCACCCACGGACAGGCCATAGGTTATGACCAGGTCCAGGGGACCCACCTACAGACAGGCCATAGGTTATGACCAGGTCCAGGGGACCCACCCACGGACAGGCCGTAGGTTATGACCAGGTCCAGGGGACCCACCCACGGACAGGCCGTAGGTTATGACCAGGTCCAGGGGACCCACCCACGGACAGGCCGTAGGTTATGACCAGGTCCAGGGGACCCACCCACGGACAGGCCATAGGTTATGACCAGGTCCACAACAGAGGACCCACCTACAGACAGGCCGTAGGTTATGACCAGGTCCAGGGGACCCACCCACGGACAGGCCGTAGGCTATGACCAGGTCCAGGGGACCCACCCACGGACAGGCCATAGGTTATGACCAGGTCCAGGGGACCCACCTACAGACAGGCCATAGGTTATGACCAGGTCCAGGGGACCCACCCACGGACAGGCCGTAGGTTATGACCAGGTCCACAACAGAGGACCCACCTACAGACAGGCCGTAGGTTATGACCAGGTCCAGGGGACCCACCCACGGACAGGCCGTAGGCTATGACCAGGTCCAGGGGACCCACCCACGGACAGGCCATAGGTTATGACCAGGTCCAGGGGACCCACCTACAGACAGGCCGTAGGTTATGACCAGGTCCAGGGGACCCACCCACGGACAGGCCGTAGGTTATGACCAGGTCCAGGGGACCCACCCACGGACAGGCCGTAGGTTATGACCAGGTCCAGGGGACCCACCCACGGACAGGCCGTAGGCTATGACCAGGTCCAGGGGACCCACCCACGGACAGGCCGTAGGCTATGACCAGGTCCAGGGGAACCACCCACGGACAGGCCGTAGGTTATGACCAGGTCCAGGGGACCCACCCACGGACAGGCCGTAGGTTATGACCAGGTCCAGGGGACCCACCCACGGACAGGCCGTAGGTTATGACCAGGTCCAGGGGACCCACCCACGGACAGGCCGTAGGTTATGACCAGGTCCAGGGGACCCACCCACGGACAGGCCGTAGGTTATGACCAGGTCCAGGGGAACCACCCACGGACAGGCCGTAGGTTATGACCAGGTCCAGGGGACCCACCTACGGACAGGCCGTAGGTTATGACCAGGTCCAGGGGACCCACCCACGGACAGGCCATAGGTTATGACCAGGTCCAGGGGACCCACCTACGGACAGGCCATAGGTTATGACCAGGTCCAGGGGACCCACCTACGGACAGGCCATAGGTTATGACCAGGTCCAGGGTGCGCCCTCTGTTGTGGGTCGGCTGCGTGACATGTTTAAAATCCAAACTGTGAAGGAGGTTTAAACATTCTCTGGACACTGGGTCCGAGGCGTTGTTGATGTGTAGATTAAAATCATCAGTTATTAAAATCCTGTTGTATTTAGCGTAAATGATTGATAAAAATTCCGAGAATTGACTGATAAAAGAGGTGGAGTATTGGGGTGGTCTGTAAACTGTTATGCTTAAAATAGGAGGGCTGCTAAAAACAAACGCATGATGCTGAAATGATGGAAACGTATTAAAAGAGACCTCGCGTGAAGACATTTCGGTCCTTGTTATTGAAGCGGTTCCACCTCCTTTCCTGCCCCCCCCCGTAGAAAATAAAAAGATAAAACCTGGGGGCAAGCCTCTGTGAGAACAGCAGGTGCATCAGAGCCACGTCTCAGTAAGGAGAATACCATCGAGGTTTCTGTCTAAAATTAAGTCATTGTTGTTGTTGTTCTTTATATTTACCAGCGGAGCTGCTTCATCCGCACATGTTTGGTCAGCACCAGGAATCTACAGACAACATTTTTATTTAAGACGTATTAAGATTGAAAACAAGCAAATTCAACACAAATGAAAAAGAAACCTCATCAAGCTCCGCCTCCTGGATGGATGAAGGTTCCTCAGGTACCTTCAAAGGAAAACATTCACGTTTATTAGAAACTGAGTGAAGTATTGATTGATGAGGATGAGGATGATGAAGATAATCCTGATGGTGATGAAGACAATCTTGGTCTTCATGGTGGTGAGTTTGCTGATGATGAAGATCATCTTGATGAGGATGGTGATGAAGATCATGATGATGAGGATGATGAGTTTGATGAAGATCATCTCGATGAGGATAATGAGTTTGATGATGAGTTTGCTGATGAAGATCATCTTGATGAGGATAATGAGTTTTATGATGAAGATCATCTTGATGAGGATGATGAGTTTGCTGATGAAGATCATCTTGATGATGAGTTTGCTGATGATGAAGATCATCTTGATGAGGATGGTGAGTTTGATGATGAAGATCATCTTGATGATGAGTTTGCTGATGATGAAGATCATCTTGATGAGGATGATGAGTTTGCTGATGATGAAGATCATCTTGATGAGGATGGTGAGTTTGCTGATGAAGATCATCTTGATGATGAGTTTGCTGATGATGAAGATACTCCCGGCCATAGTGGTGATGATGAAGATGAACCTGCCGACTGACCAGATGCATCAAGGATGAAGATCATGCTGTTCACTTACGACTGGCTTCTCCTTCTCCAGACTGCCTGATCCCTCTGTGTCCTCCTCACCAGCAGGTGGCGCTTCAGTCTCCTCCATCACTTCATCAGAGGGAGCAACAGTGGGCTCCAGCTCTTCCTCAGTGGAAGGAGCTGTAGTCGGCTTCACCTCCTCTTCTTCACTCTTCTCTTCCTCTTCTTCAGCAGGTGCTGCGGGCTCCTCACCAGCAGGGGGAGCTGTAGCCTCCTGTTCCTCAGGAGCTTCTGTGTCTGGAGCTTCAGGAACCTCACTTGGTTCTGTTTTAACCTCGTTCTTGTAGAGAAAACTTGGTGTGAACCCAAAACTGGCTCCTGACATGTTCCTTTCAACTCGAACCAGAACTAGAACTGAGTTTCTTAATAGGAGATAATGTGATCCAGATGAATCACTAATAGAACTAGACTAAACCACAACTGCACGGTTGGACCTTGGTTACCATCTGAAGATGCTGTCAGATGCAAACGTCAGCAGATCACTAATGATCTCTATCAATACTGATCAGCCTGATAACAGCAGCAGGTTTCCAGCACTTTCTCTGCTTTCAATTTACACAGTTTTCAAATCTGAAACCCATTTTTCTGAAACTGATGAACCTCGTTAAACTAAACCTGTCTATAAAGCCTGACCTGGTTAAACTTACCATTTGATCAAAATCAGCAAAAAAAGAGGGCGGAGCCGCATCCTGAGGAGCAGACAGGTGAAACACAAACGAGTCACAACGAGTCACATTATAACATTTACTTCCACTAAACCCTCAACATCAACATGCCAGACTAACCGTTACAGTACTTTAACTAACCCACACTGACCAACACTAACCCACACTAACTAACACTAACCCACACTAATGAGCACTAACCCACACTAATGAGCACTAACCCACACTAACATTAACCCACACTAACTAGCACTAACCCACACTAACACTAACCCACACTAACTAACACTGACCCACACTATCAATAACCCACACTAACCCACACTAACTAACACTAACACTAACCCACACTAACTAACACTAACCCACACTAACTAACACTGACCCACACTAACTAACACTGACCCACACTATCAATAACCCACACTAACCCACACTAACTAACACTAACACTAATCCACACTAACTAACACTAACCCACACTAACTAACACTAACCCACACTAACTAACACTAACCCACACTGGTCATGATGATTCACAAAACACACTTTACTGGTCCGACACACATCTTTCATTCAAAACTTCTTTGGTTCTGACTGACATTCAACCTTTGTGGGCTGTTGTTGCTATATTTGTTGTTGTTGTTTACATATTTGTTGTTGTTTCTATATTTGTTGTTGTTGTTGCTATATTTGCTGCTGCTGCTGTTGTTGTTGTTGTTGTCTCCCCGGTGGAGAAGACACATGACTCAATCCCATGATGGTATCCAATCGATTCCTCCCTCCGTTCTGAGGGATCCGTCTGGTGGAGGGGTTCATCAGCCAGTCAAGCAAAGGTTCAATCTCAGACCCGTTTAACAGATTAGAACAGGTTACCTGGGACAGGCCATTAAACGCACTGGTGACCTGGAGTAAAGCACAAAGACACAAACATTGTTAGCACGCTGCAACGGTGACACCTTAAAGATAACCAAATGTGGAACCGGAGGATGGGATGGACACACAGATAAAGCAAGCAAGAGGAGGTGTAGGAGGAGCTCAGGCTGGGGTCCAGGTTTGAGGACTCTGTGGAAGGGTAGAAGACACCATAAAGGATTCTCCATTCATTTCTACACGAGGCTGGTTTCTACCACAGGGCGGAGTTGAGAAAGACCAATACCTCTTCCTTCTCTGTATCTAGCTCTTGATACAACTTTCCAAGTCTTCGGTTTGCAGCTTCATCTTCTGACATGTCTGAATTTTCTGGTTCTTTGTGAATTCTGTTTACAGCTTTAACTCCCTCAGCTGAGACGGATGCAGAGTCCCGCCAGGGCTCGGAGGTCCAGACGCCATCTTCAGTACCTGAACATGTTTCTGGGAAACTGTTGACACACTGGTCTGAATCAAACGCACCTCCACTGTCTGTTTGAGCAAAAGGGTCTGACTCAAACGCACCTCCACTTTTTGTTTGAGCAAAAGGGTCTGAATCAAACGCACCTCCACTTTTTGTTTGAGCAAAAGGGTCTGAATCAAACGCACCTCCTCCCTGTGCTTCAGCAAAAGGGTCTGAATCAAACGCACCTCCTCCCTGTGCTTCAGCAAAAGGGTCTGAATCAAACGCACCTCCACTTTCTGTTTGAGCAAAAGGGTCTGAATCAAACGCACCTCCTCCCTGTGTTTCAGCAAAAGGGTCTGAATCAAACGCACCTCCCTTGTTATCTGAGGGGTTTTCGTTAAACACACTTCCTGTTTGAGGCTCACAGGTGAAAGTGAGCGTGCCTTGCTCACCTGCCTGATCTCTGGAAACTGATTGTGTACCAGTGTTCCGTGCCAACTCTTCATCAGCTGAACACTTTTCTTCGTCACTCTTCCATAACTCCTGCTCTGCAGCCTCATGTCCAGCTTCCCACCCGTCTGATACTTTAAGTGGAACTTGATTTGTACAGGAACGTTCATCATCTGGGCTCACCCAGCCTCCTCCCTGACCTCCATCAACCCACTCTTCAGCAGTCTCGTACTCAGACCCTGACCCATCTGGAGACCTGAAACACTTCCCCTCCTTGTCCACGGCACGGCCGGATTTTAATGTCTTTAGGAGGCGCTGATGGTGGACCAAGGAAGAGCTGATTCAGTTGGTAACATAGATTCCAGAGAGACTTTGATCTGAAACATCAAAGCCCCACAGCGCCCAGTGCTTTTCTCTAGTTTGCTAAAGGGGCCTAAAGATGAAGAGCAGTTGTTCTGGTTTATCTGGTCACTGACTTCATAATCCTGACCTGAATCTTGGGGCCTCCATCACAACTCACGTTGCTGAAGATCCTGTGGAGATGCTTCCAAACGGGTTTTAAATATCAACTATTGTTAGAAGGGAAATGCTGATTTGAGCCGATCCTGTTGATCCCCTTCCAGAAGGGATTTTACTGTCTAATTTGTGCCCTGTGAAGGTGCTGAGAAGAAGCTGAGTGGATGCTGCTGAGCGGGCAGAAGCCAGAAGACCTGGCCTGTTAAATGGGTCCACAGGTGTCTTCTGGAAGGTTCTGCAGCCTGAGAACCTGTTGCAGACGATGAGCAGGTGCAGCAGGCCAGAGTGTGACTGTGGGGACGAGACCGATAAAATCACTTCCTGTGCTGCGGCTGTGTGCTTCCTGTGACGGTGTCCTAGCAACAGTGAAACCACACGTTCTGGGGGAGCGACGCTGAAAGAGACGCAGAAACCTTCACAGCAACCTTCGGCTCCTTGCAGCATCTTCTCACCACATTTATCTTCTGGACACTTTTAGAATTATTCGGACTTAATTTGTATGTAATGATCAACGAACCATTTCTGGATTTCTCCGTAATAAACAGGAAATCTTCTGTGTCTTCCAATATCGTCCCTAAAGATCAACATGTGAGCAGCAACCGTCTCATTCTGCCGCTTCCTAATAACAAACATGTCAAACAGGAAGTGATCGAGACGCTGTCATCGGTCCAGAAATTCATCAACAAAGTTGAAAAAATGACATCAAACTACGAAGAGTTTGGTGACCTCACAACGAGGATTCAGCTTCCTGTTCAGACAGATTTACTTTATTGATCAAAGCTGGCAAATTACAGTTATTATTGCTGGAGAGAAGCTTTTATTCTGCGAGAGGAAAAGTCCCAGTGGAAAAGGAAGCAGTGAGAGGACGAGACAGGATGGTGGACTGGAACCAGTCAGTCAGCCTGTTTCTGGTTGTTGGTGAGGAAGAGGAGCAGAGAGATTCCACAGCAGCTCAGCAGACTCTTCATCATCAGGGCCGTGTAGACAAAAGAGAGCAGCTTCATCCTCAGCACAGACGGAGGGATGGACGGAGGGATGGACGGGGGGACAGACGGGGGGATGGACGGGGGGACTGGTGCAACCTCTGGAAGAGAAACACAGTGAAGAAGAAAGATCAGCCCACCTGAAGGTGTCTCAAGATGGCTGAGGGACAGGACATCAGCACCTTGCTGGGACTGGGCCTTCACCGCCCCCCCCTCGTGCTGCACGGAGCAGCGGTATTTATAGGTGTGGACGGCGTCCCGGTCCAGCAGTCTGATGGAGGTGATGCGGCCCGGCTCTCTGAGCTGCAGCTCTTCTTCATGGGCAGGAGGTGACTCCTCCACAGCACTGTCGGCCCGTTGTCTCCTCCAGGAGAACCTCACCAGAGGAGGAACCATGTCTGAGGCCACACACAGCAGGGCGGTCCTCCCCTCCAGAGGATCTCTGGATGCTGCTGGGTACACGCTCAACACAGGCTGGACCAGCGCCGCATCTGTGGTGAGACACCAGAGTTACTGCTCTCACTGGCCCTGAGGGGTCAACGCTGGAGGTCAGAGGTCAGCTCAACCACACATGCACATCGTGCGCTCACACAACTCATTCATAATCGTGGTCATTGAGGACTGGTGCCATCAGAAGCTCCTCCAGGGAGCCGGAGTTCCCGTTCCCCACCTGCACCAGTGAACGTCCAGGGAGGCGACGTGGAGGGTGACCACACACCAGCGCCGTTCACCTGACCGAGGTGTCGCACAGCTCAGAAGACCACCGGAGTTCAGGGGACCCTCAAGAGGGTCTTCATATGGGTCTGGGGAGCCCCCACCCACTTATTGATCCATCGATATTCCACCCATTTATTCACCAATAATCCATTGATAATCTACCCATTTATTCACCAATAATCCACCGATAATCTACCCATTTATTCACCAATAATCCACCCATAATCTACCCATTTATTCACCAATAATCTACCGATAATCTACCCTTTTTTTCACCAATAATCTACCGATATTCTACCCATTAATTCACCAATAATCCACCGATAATCTACCCATTTATTCACCAATAATCTACCGATAATCTACCCATTAATTCACCAATAATCCATTGATAATCTACCCTTTTTTCACCAATAATCTACCGATAATCTACCCATTTATTCACCAATAATCATCAAATAATCTACACATTAATTCACCGATAATCTACCGATGATCTTCCCATTAATTCACCAATAATCCTAAAATAATCTACACATTTATTCTCCAATAATCCACTGATAATCTACCCATTTATTCACCAATAATCCACCCTTAATCGACCCATTTATTCACATACAATCCACAGATAATCGACCCATTTATTCACCAATAATCCACCGATAATCGACCCATTTATTCACCAATAATCCACTGATAATCGACCCATTTATTCAAAAATAATCCACTGATAATCGACCCATTTATTCACCAATAATCCACAGATAATCGACCCATTTATTCACCAATAATCCACCAATAATCTACCCAATTATTCACCAATAATCCACTGATAATCGACCCATTTATTCACCAATAATCCACTGATAATCTACCCATTTATTCACCAATAATCCACAGATAAATCCAGCTAAATTCCCGTCTGTGCTCTTGTGTTTATGGTTTTATAGATAATCTTCTTGAGTGTCAATATTTCTTTTTTGTCTTTTGATTGTTATTAAAAGGTTTGGAGCAAAGTTTGATTCTCACCTGAGACGACGAGTCTGGTTCCAGATCCAAAAATCCTGACACAGTGAAACAGAGAAGGACAAAATCTGCTGCTGAACATTTGAGTCGAGGTTCTGATCCTGAAGATTCCTGTTTCAGTACAGGTGACTCACCAGTTGAGGAGACTATCAGAACAAGAGTCCTGGTTCCAGACATCAGATCTTCCTGGTTCCAGACATCAGGTCTTTCTGATTCCAGACATCAGATCTTCCTGGTTCCAGACATCAGGTCTTTCTGATTCCAGACATCAGATCTTCCTGGTTCCAGACATCAGGTCTTTCTGGTTCCAGACATCAGGTCTTCCTGGTTCCAGACATCAGGTCTTTGTGGTTCCAGACATCAGATCTTCCTAGTTCCAGACATCAGATCTTTGTGGTTCCAGACATCAGATCTTTCTGGTTCCAGACATCAGGTCTTCCTGGTTCCAGACATCGGGTCTTTCTTGTTCCAGACATCAGGTCTTCCTGGTTCCAGACATCAGGTCTTCCTGGTTCCAGACATCAGGTCTTCCTGGTTCCAGACATCAGATCTTCCTGGTTCAAGACATCAGGTCTTCCTGGTTCCAGACATCAAGTCTTTCTGGTTCCTGACATCAGGTCTTCCTGGTTCCAGACATCGGGTCTTTCTGGTTCCAGACATCAGGTCTTCCTGGTTCCAGACATCAGGTCTTCCTGGTTCCAGACATCGGGTCTTTCTTGTTCCAGACATCAGGTCTTCCTGGTTCCAGACATCAAGTCTTTCTGGTTCCTGACATCAGGTCTTCCTGGTTCCAGACATCAAGTCTTTCTGGTTCCAGACATCAGATCTTCCTGGTTCCAGACATCAGGTCTTCCTGGTTCCAGACATCAGGTCTTCCTGGTTCCAGACATCAGATCTTCCTGGTTCCAGACATCAGGTCTTTCTGGTTCCAGACATCAGGTCTTCCTGGTTCCAGACATCAGATTTCCATCAGAAAGGATATTGATCCACAGCAGCTGGTTTTTGTTCAGGTGCCTCACATCTTCTCTCACTGTGGTTCCACTCTTCCAACAGGAGCAGTAATATGAGGCAGCGTGAGAGGGTTTAACTGAGAAGATGAGCAACTCACAGTTGTTCTGCTGAATCCTAGCTGAGAAATCATCTTTCTCAGCATGAGAGTACCGCGTGATTTGACTGCTGCTCTTAACAATATTCAGGAGCCTTTCAAACGTGCCTGATTCCTTCTTCTGGTACCACAACACATAATTATAATTACAATCATCGATTCCTCCACAGCTTATTGAGGCAATTTTACCAGCTCTGCGGGTCACTGAGATCTGGTCCTGGGTCAGCTGCGTTTCTATGACAACCAGCCCTGTAGAGACGGGGACAGGCAGCTGAAGTCAGCGTGTGTGTGGTGGTCGTGTCCTGGCTGGCTGGAAACACTCACCTGAGCAGAGGAAGCAGAGAGCCGCAGGTGTGAACGGCTGCATTGTTGCTTTGGTGGGCCGGAGGCAGGACTGATCCAGCTCCTCTCAGCCCCCATCAGCCCCTGCTGCTGATGCCCCGCCCACCTCACCACAAACAGGAAACAGGTCTCCATGACGACAGCAGTCTCAGCAGCTCTGAAATGTGGTTCTGCTCATTCATTTCTCTAAAACATCAAAGATAAATCATCACAATTAGAACCTATAAACAGATTTTCAAGGTTTCCCTTTTGCTCAGAGTTGATGTTTACATTTTATTGACGTGACTGTAAACGTCCAGAAGATAAATGTGGTGAGAAGATGCTGCAAGGAGCCGAAGGTTGCTGTGAAGGTTTCTGCGTCTCTTTCAGCGTCGCTCCCCCAGAACGTGTGGTTTCACTGTTGCTAGGACACCGTCACAGGAAGCACACAGCCGCAGCACAGGAAGTGATTTTATCGGTCTCGTCCCCACAGTCACACTCTGGCCTGCTGCACCTGCTCATCGTCTGCAACAGGTTCTCAGGCTGCAGAACCTTCCAGAAGACACCTGTGGACCCATTTAACAGGCCAGGTCTTCTGGCTTCTGCCCGCTCAGCAGCATCCACTCAGCTTCTTCTCAGCACCTTCATGGAGGAACGATGGGAGAAGAAGCCTCTGACGGCTTCACGTGACCTTCATTGATCCTCTGCAGATATTGTGACCTTGAGATTTGTTCATGAATTTGAGGAGGATGAAATAAAGTGAAGAAGTTTGTGACGTTTGGAATGTTTCACATTTTCAAGACTTTGCTGTTCTTCACTCTTCATCCTCCAGTTCTGATGGTTCCTGCTGACGTCAGTTCTGCTCAAAGTTCATGGAAGCTCTGCCCCCCCCACCCCCCCCAACTGTATGTGTGCGGTTGGATCATGAACGATAAAGAAGCCAAAATGTTCCCAGGACTCATTTATTGATGACATAAACAAGTGATTTGTGGCATCAAGGTCACGGATCTACACCATCAAGGTCAAAGGAAGTGACATCAGAAGTGTCCAACACACCAGGAATAAACACACAACATAAATTGCATCAAACAGCGTCGCTGTGACTTATGGTCTGGATCAATTAGCTCTACTATTAAATCAATAAGCAACATTATTTTGGCAGAAACACAGAACAGAGACTTGATCACCAAACACTCGCAGGTAGGAACTCGCCAACGGACGCGTCCTCACCGACTCCCTGGCAGACTCCAGAACATTTAAATAGGTCACATGACTACAGATTCTAGAATATTCCACAGCAATCAAACACGTCTGGAACAACAGAGGATCCTTTTCTCTCCTTTCTTCCGCTGTTCCGGTCCAGATGTTTTTCCCAGTTAAAGTCACGTCTTCCAACAACAGGAGAATATTGGTTGTTTGTGGGGGGGCCAGACTATCACGTCATGCTTCGTAATTTCCAGGATCAAACTAGACGTTGGCACCAGTTTTGCTGAGCAGAGGAACCTGGTGGTGACCTGCCCACGGTTGCACCAGGTGCCTCCAGGCAGTTGCTGATGTTGCTCTGATGTTGCCTCAAACTTCTGCTCACGTCTTGTTTTTAACAGCGTCGCGAGTCTTCTTATTCCAAACGCTGCGTAAAGTTCTCTGGAAACAGTCCTTTCTGGGCGCTAGCACCGCGTGCTAACCACTCGCTTTCTTTGATACCCGTGAGCCAACCAGCGTCCTGCCACAACAACAACAACAACAACAACAACAGCGCAACGTTAACGCAGGACAATCTGACCTCAGCTCATCCCTAAACACCTGCGGCTGTTTTCTGTAGTCGGAGCAACAGTGACATCAGGTGACGCCTTTGTTTTATGCACCTGCTCCATTTAGCACGTCTCCACCTGAGCGAAGCTCTCCTGTGGTTCTCCTGTGGTTCTCCTGTGGTTCTCCTGTGGTTCTCCTGTGCTTCTCCTGGGTCTCAGCAGAACTTTGTCAACTCGTGTTTGTGGGGTTTTTCTTTAGGACGTTTTTGAGTTTTAGTAACAATAAAAAGGTTCAAATGTTTTGACTGACAAATAAATGTAATCAAGGTTTCAGCCACACAGCTGAAATATTCAAATGTGTTTGTGGTCCTGGCAGGTGTGTCTGGTTCCATTCTCACCTGATCCTCCGCCGACTCGGTGGGCACCACCAGAACCACGTCACCTCTCTTCAGTTCAAGTTCGTCTGAGTTGGCTGCTTCAAAGTCGTGCATCGTCTCCACCTGAAGACACAGAGGTGTCACCTGTGGTCCTGCTGGGAACTTCCTGTCAGGGTCGGGGTCAGGATCAGGATCAGGATCAGGGTCAGGATCAGGATCAGGATCAGGATCAGGGTCAGGGTCAGGATCAGGATCAGGATCAGGGTCAGGGTCGGGGTCAGGGTCAGGGTCAGGGTCGGGGTCAGGGTCGGGATCAGGGTCGGGTCGGGTCGCGGTCAGGGTCGGGATCAGGGTTGGGGTCGGGATCAGGATCAGGCTCAGGCTCAGGGTCAGGGTCGGGATCAGGGTTGGGGTCAGGATCAGGCTCAGGCTCAGGCTCAGGCTCAGGGTCAGGGTCAGGGTCAGGGTCAGGGTCGGGGTCAGGGTCGGGATCAGGGTCGGGATCAAGGTCAGGGTCGGGGTCGGGATTAAGGTCAGGGTCGGGGTCGGGATTAAGGTCAGGGTCAGGGTCGGGAAAAGGGTCGGGGTCAGGGTCAGGGTCAGGATCAGGATCAGGGTCAGGAAAAGGGTCGGGGTCAGGGTCAGGGTCGGGGTCGGGGTCAGGGTCAGGGTCAGGGTCAGGATCAGGATCAGGGTCAGGGTCAGGGTCAGGGTCAGGATCAGGATCAGGATCAGGGTCAGGATCAGGGTCAGGGTCAGGGTCAGGATCAGGATCAGGATCAGGGTCAGGGTCAGGGTCAGGGTCAGGGTCAGGATCAGGATCAGGATCAGGGTCAGGGTCAGGGTCAGGATCAGGGTCAGGATCAGGGTCAGGGTCAGGATCAGGGTCAGGGTCAGGGTCAGGATCAGGGTCCGGGTCGGATTATTGGCCTTGAAGGAAGTCTCACCTTGTACAGGAAGTCATCCGGGAGCCCGGACACGCCTCCAGATGGACTCATGTGTTTCATGGTCTGGCTCACCGTGGTCACATCGTTGTCACTGGCGGCGGTGGGCGAGATGATGTCACCATCGCGGTCGTCGTCACCTTCGTTACTGGAGGCGGGTTCGATGATCACTGACGGGATCGGCATGTTTTCCTGCAACGACAGGAAGACGTGATCCCAGATCAAAACAGAACCGGGTCAGAGGAGCTGAAACACTCGTCTCCAATGAGGGAGCTCTGATTTAGGGTTTGAACTTCATTCACATTAATGAGACAATCGTGTCAGCGGCCCCCAAAACTATTATTATTAGTGTTGTTGTTGTTGTTGTTCTTTATATTTACCAGCGGAGCTGCTTCATCCGCACATGTTTGGTCAGCACCAGGAATCTACAGACAACATTTTTATTTAAGACGTATTAAGATTGAAAACAAGCAAAATCAACACAAATGAAAAAGAAACCTCATCAAGCTCCGCCTCCTGGATGGATGAAGGTTCCTCAGGTACCTTCAAAGGAAAACATTCACGTTTATTAGAAACTGAGTGAAGTATTGATTGATACAAGATGATGAGGATGAGGATGATGAAGATAATCCTGATGGTGATGAAGACAATCTTAATGATGATGAAGATAATCTTGATCATCATCATCATAAAGGTCTTCATGATGGTGAGTTTGCTGATGATGAAGATCATGATGATGAGGATGATGAGTTTGATGAAGATCATCTTGATGAGGATAATGAGTTTGATGATGAACATCATCTTGATGAGGATGATGAGTTTGATGATGAAGATCATCTTGATGATGAGTTTGCTGATGATGAAGATACTCCTGGCCATGGTGGTGATGATGAAGATGAACCTGCCGACTGACCAGATGTATCAAGGATGAAGATCATGCTGTTCACTTACGACTGGCTTCTCCTTCTCCAGACTGCCTGATCCCTCTGTGTCCTCCTCACCAGCAGGTGGCGCTTCAGTCTCCTCCATCACTTCATCAGAGGGAGCAACAGTGGGCTCCAGCTCTTCCTCAGTGGAAGGAGCTGTAGTCGGCTTCACCTCCTCTTCTTCACTCTTCTCTTCCTCTTCTTCAGCAGGTGCTGCGGGCTCCTCACCAGCAGGGGGAGCTGTAGCCTCCTGTTCCTCAGGAGCTTCTGTGTCTGGAGCTTCAGGAACCCCACTTGGTTCTGTTTTAACCTCGTTCTTGTAGAGAAAACTTGGTGTGAACCCAAAACTGGCTCCTGACATGTTCCTTTCAACTCCAACCAGAACTAGAACTGAGTTTCTTAATAGGAGATAATGTGAATCACAGATGAATCACTAATAGAACTAGACTAAACCACAACTGCACTGTTGGACCTTGGTTACCATCTGAAGATGCTGTCAGATGCAAACGTCAGCAGATCACTAATGATCTCTATCAATACTGATCAGCCTGATAACAGCAGCAGGTTTCCAGCACTTTCTCTGCTTTCAATTTACACAGTTTTCAAATCTGAAACCCATTTTTCTGAAACTGATGAACCTCGTTAAACTAAACCTGTCTATAAAGCCTGACCTGGTTAAACTTACCATTTGATCAAAATCAGCAAAAAAAGAGGGCGGAGCCGCATCCTGAGGAGCAGACAGGTGAAACACAAACGAGTCACATTATAACATTTACTTCCACTAAACCCTCAACATCAACATGCCAGACTAACCGTTACAGTACTTTAACTAACCCACACTGACTAAAATTAACCCACACTAACCCTAACCTACACTAATACTAACCCATATGAATACTAAGCCAACATTGACCCACACTAACACTAACCCACACTAACTAGCACTAACCCACACTAACACTAACCCACACTATCACTAACCCACACTAACTAACACTGACCCACACTATCAATAACCCACACTAACCCACACTAACCCACACTAACTAACACTAACCCACACTAACACTGACCCACACTATCAATAACCCACACTAACCCACACTAACTAACACTGACCCACACTAACTAACACTGACCCACACTATCAATAACCCACACTAACCCACACTAACTAACACTGACCCACACTATCAATAACCCACACTAACCCACACTAACTAACACTGACCCACACTAACTAACACTGACCCACACTATCAATAACCCACACTAACCCACACTAACTAACACTAACCCACACTAACTAACACTGACCCACACTAACTAACACTGACCCACACTATCAATAACCCACACTAACCCACACTAACTAACACTGACCCACACTGGTCATGATGATTCACAAAACACACTTTACTGGTCCGACACACATCTTTCATTCAAAACCTCTTTGGTTCTGACTGACATTCAACCTTTGTGGGCTGTTGTTGCTATATTTGTTGTTGTTGTTTACATATTTGTTCTGTTTCTATATTTGTTGTTGTTGTTGTTGTCTCCCCGGTGGAGAAGACACATGACTCAATCCCATGATGGTATCCAATCGATTCCTCCCTCCGTTCTGAGGGATCCGTCTGGTGGAGGGGTTCATCAGCCAGTCAAGCAAAGGTTCAATCTCAGACCCGTTTAACAGATTAGAACAGGTTACCTGGGACAGGCCATTAAACGCACTGGTGACCTGGAGTAAAGCACAAAGACACAAACATTGTTAGCACGCTGCAACGGTGACACCTTAAAGATAACCAAATGTGGAACTGGAGGATGGGATGGACACACAGATAAAGCAAGCAAGAGGAGGTGTAGGAGGAGCTCAGGCTGGGGTCCAGGTTTGAGGACTCTGTGGAAGGGTAGAAGACACCATAAAGGATTCTCCATTCATTTCTACACGAGGCTGGTTTCTACCACAGGGCGGAGTTGAGAAAGACCAATACCTCTTCCTTCTCTGTATCTAGCTCTTGATACAACTTTCCAAGTCTTCGGTTTGCAGCTTCATCTTCTGACATGTCTGAATTTTCTGGTTCTTTGTGAATTCTGTTTACAGCTTTAACTCCCTCAGCTGAGACGGATGCAGAGTCCCGCCAGGGCTCGGAGGTCCAGACGCCATCTTCAGTACCTGAACATGTTTCTGGGAAACTGTTGACACACTGGTCTGAATCAAACGCACCTCCACTGTCTGTTTGAGCAAAAGGGTCTGACTCAAACGCACCTCCACTTTTTGTTTGAGCAAAAGGGTCTGAATCAAACGCACCTCCACTTTTTGTTTGAGCAAAAGGGTCTGAATCAAACGCACCTCCTCCCTGTGCTTGAGCAAAAGGGTCTGAATCAAACGCACCTCCACTTTCTGTTTGAGCAAAAGGGTCTGAATCAAACGCACCTCCTCCCTGTGTTTCAGCAAAAGGGTCTGAATCAAACGCACCTCCACTTTCTGTTTGAGCAAAAGGGTCTGAATCAAACGCACCTCCTCCCTGTGTTTCAGCAAAAGGGTCTGAATCAAACCCACCTCCTCCCTGTGTTTCAGCAAAAGGGTCTGAATCAAACGCACCTCCACTGTCTGTTTGAGCAAAAGGGTCTGACTCAAACGCACCTCCACTTTCTGTTTGAGCAAAAGGGTCTGAATCAAACGCACCTCCACTGTCTGTTTGAGCAAAAGGGTCTGAATCAAACGCACCTCCTCCCTGTGTTTCAGCAAAAGGGTCTGAATCAAACGCACCTCCACTTTCTGTTTGAGCAAAAGGGTCTGAATCAAACGCACCTCCTCCCTGTGCTTCAGTCGTGGGATCTGAATCAAACGCACCTCCTCCCTGTGTTTCAGTCGTGGGATCTGAATCAAACGCACCTCCTCCCTGTGCTTCAGCAAAAGGGTCTGAATCAAACGCACCTCCTCCCTGTCCTTCAACAAAAGGGTCTGAATCAAACGCACCTCCTCCCTGTGCTTCAGCAAAAGGGTCTGAATCAAACGCACCTCCTCCATGTCCTTCAACAAAAGGGTCTGAATCAAACGCACCTCCTCCCTGTGCTTCAGTCGTGGGATCTGAATCAAACGCACCTCCCTTGTTATCTGAGGGGTTTTCGTTAAACACACTTCCTGTTTGAGGCTCACAGGTGAAAGTGAGCGTGCCTTGCTCACCTGCCTGATCTCTGGAAACTGATTGTGTACCAGTGTTCCGTGCCAACTCTTCATCAGCTGAACACTTTTCTTCGTCACTCTTCCATAACTCCTGCTCTGCAGCCTCATGTCCAGCTTCCCACCCGTCTGACACTTTAAGTGGAACTTGATTTGTACAGGAACGTTCATCATCTGGGCTCACCCAGCCTCCTCCCTGACCTCCATCAGCCCACTCTTCAGCAGTCTCGTACTCAGACCCTGACCCATCTGGAGACCTGAAACACGTCCCCTCCTTGTCCTCTGTGCTGCCCTCGATCTGTTCCCCATACTCATTGGTGAACACAAGTCCTGGGGTGGATTTCCTGCGTGCTTCATGATCTGCTGGATCTCCACCTGGACCTCCCTGCTCTGCCTCATCTCCAGAGGGTTGGAGTTGATAGTTTGTTTGAGAGTCCCAGCTGCTAACCTCTCCTTCGGCTGCTGTTGTTGCTCCACCCTCTGGGGGTCCTGTAGTTGTGTCTCCCTCTGGGTGGAGCCCACTCTGAGCAGCATCCTGTGCCCCCTCCACCCCTGCAGCAGAGGACTCAATGCCTGGAATGGCCCCTCCACTTATTGAGCTGGAACCAAAGTCTGCAGACCAGTCAGCACCAAAACTGGCATCTGCACCCTGCATGGAAAAGGCAGGGAATGTGTTAAAATGTACACCGTCCCAGCCTGCTCTGAGGAGGAACTGGGTTATACTGGGTGGATGGGCTTCAACTGGGAGCCTCTCTGAAGCTCTGGAGACCAGCACTAATCTGGTCTGCACATGTGAGAACATGTGAGAAGATGTTAGAAGATGTGGGAAACAGTTGAGTTCTTTACTCACAGGCTGAGCTGTCTGGGAGTTTGCCTTAAAAACAAAGAAACAACAGAATCATTGAACAGTTGATGCTGACAGAGCTTGAGATGATCGGTTTGACTAGTTTAGTTAACGGGAAGCCCACTGTTCTGTGATCTTTGTCGTATTTTCTACATTACACTGAGGGTGAAATGCATTCTGGGATTCTGACCTTAGTGGGTCGCTGCCGGGCCTCAGCCCATGACAGAAGATGGAGATGAAGGTAACGCTACTTGTTAGTGCAACACTGACTAGTGGATTTACATAACTAATGCTGCCACTTGAGGCCCCTCCCACTGCAGCAAGCACCTCGTGCACGCTCTGTGCACGACTGTACAGGCGCTCCTCCTCAGTCAACCGTGTTGGCTCCTCTGATTTATTGCCCATTCAGGTGTCTTCATCTGGTTTTACAGGATGTTCTTCAACACCACCGCATGAAAAAGTGCATCCTACTCTCCAATCAGGGCAGACTTGTCCCCGAGTGTGTAACAGCCTCAAGTCTTCATCCTCAGGTCTTCATCCTCAGGTCTTCATCCTCAGGTCTTCATCCTCAGGTCTTCAGCCTCAGGTCTTCATCCTCAGGTCTTCATCCTCAGGTCTTCAGCCTCAGGTCTTCAGCCTCAGGTCTTCATCCTCAGGTCTTCATCCTAAGGTCTTCAGCCTCAGGTCTTCAGCCTCAGGTCTTCATCCTCAGGTCTTCATCCTCAGGTCTTCATCCTCAGGTCTTCAGCCTCAGGTCTTCATCCTCAGGTCTTCATCCTCAGGTCTTCATCCTCAGGTCTTCAGCCTCAGGTCTTCAGCCTCAGGTCTTCATCCTCAGGTCTTCATCCTCAGGTCTTCAGCCTCAGGTCTTCAGGCCTGAGGACGCCCTGAGAGCTGCCACGTCCTCTCCGGGTGGTCCGACTGTGGCCTCCTCACTTGTCTGAATGTCCTCACCGGCCTCCTGACTGAGTTTTCCTGCTCTCTGTGTCATTAAGGCTGGACGTTACCTGTTACCCAGAATGCATTGCAACAGTACCAACAATAGTGGCATATAAGTGAGTTGATGTTTGTTGTTGAGTTTTCTGAAGTCTGAAGAATGTTTAGCAAATGAAGTTGGGTTCCATTTAAAATATCTGCTTCTAACACGAGCTCAGCTCAGCTAAGCTAAGCTAAGCTAATGAAATTTACATCAGCTTGACTTTTCTTGCTAATCCCAGGGTTAGGCTTATCACTTAGAGACTCACCGACCACATGTCCCACGGAACGGCGGTCTGAAAGAGCCAGAGGACAAAAGCGTGAGGCGTCATCAGCAGAACCAGAAAACAAAGCCCATCTTCAGCCTAATTCAAATCCAACGACTGGTTACAAAAGAACAACCCACGACCTAAGCTATGATACACAGGTGTACAGGTGCTAGGACAGTTAGCCAGTGGGTCGCCTGTGTACCACTGCCAACCCTAACCTGTGGTATTGGTGACACACTCTCATCTGGTTGAAAAGCATCCAAGTCCAGATCCAGCAGCGATTGTCCCGGAAGTTCGTTAGGCTGTGGACAACAACAACAACAACAACAATACAATATATATGATTATACACACACAATCAGATACATACACACCGAAGATTCACTCTCACACACACAGTGACCTCTAACCCTGACCTCTCACACTGACCTCTAACCCTGACCTCTCACATTGACCTCTAACCCTGACCTCTCACCCTGACCTCTCACACTGACCTCTAACCCTGACCTCTCACCCTGACCTCTCACCCTGACCTCTCACACTGACCTCACGCTGACCTCTCACCCTGATCTCTCACACTGACCTCTAACCCTGACCTCTCACACTGACCTCTAACCCTGACCTCTCACCCTGACCTCTCACCTCAAGCCTAAAACCAGGTCTTAACCCTAAAACTGTCCTTTAAAGGGCCAGCACAAATGTCCTCACTTGTCTAGTAAAACGCACACACACACTGACCTGCAAGGGCGAGGGTGCTGGCAGGAACTCTCCTCCGAAGAAGTCGATGATCTGCTCCTCTGCGACCTCCTTGGTGGGTGTGACCTTGGGTGGAGGAGGCACTGGTGGTCCCTTTTTGAGCTGCAGTAGAAAGGTGACCATGAAGACGGGTGGAGCCAAGCAGCCACCGTTCTCAGCACTGATGAAAGGCAGGTGTGTTCCAGGAACATGCCACCGACAGATGAACCCTAGGTCATCTGTCCAGTAAAGTGGCCTGAAACCACTTCTGAGCATGTTCCAACAGCAGCTTTCATTCATTTAAATCACTTCACAAAAACTCAGGGGCTCCTTCTCTCCCCAGGTCTTTGTAGGCAGCGTTTGGGTGATAGAGGTCCACCCAGTCCCACCACAGCTGGTTTTCTGTGCCACCATCTAGACGACAGCGTTCAGATGGTTCCTCAAATGTGCCCCCCCCCCCAGGTTTGCTCAGGTTTTGGACTCAGGGCAGCTACCGTTGCTAACTAACCTCGCCAGCAGCGGTGGTGGATGCCGTGGCTGCTCTGCAGAGGTTCAGGAGACCAGACCCTTCTGGGTTTAGGCTCTGGCGGGACTGGCTCGGCCCCCGTTTCAGATATCAGCTCTCCCAAAATCCATCCCGAATTTTTGGTTTTGTGAGGAAATGTGGAGAAACGTGGTTTCTGTTTCTGGTGGCTGAAGATCCGACTGGTGTTTAACTGGGTTTAATTAAATGATGAGGAAAGTTTCTCCCAGATGGAGAACGCAGCAGGTTCAACATGGAGTTTAGCTCGTCGAAGGTTGAGCCCAGCTCTCCGTCCTCTACAGCTGATATCTGAAAAACCCAACGACTCACACAGAACTTTGGATTCTCCAGGAAGTTCTGAAGGTTCTGATGCTGCAGTGACCAAGATCTCAGCTCTTCCTCTATCGGTCCTGACTGCAGTTATTTCTAGAGCTTGTTGGATTCAACTGCTAACACCTATTTTACACACACACACACACACACACACACACAGACACAGACAGACACACACACACAGACACAGACAGACACACACACACACACACCAGATCTCACCAGGGTAAATGCTACTTTCAGGTATATAACAGCAACAGTTGTTATATACGTACAGAAACAGATGGACACACAGAAACAGGTGGAACACAGAAACAGGTGAAACACAGAAACAGGTGAAACACAGAAACAGGTGGAACACAGAAACAGGTGGAACACAGAAACAGGTGAAACACAGAAACAGGTGGAACACAGAAACAGATGGACACACAGAAACAGGTGAAACACAGAAACAGGTGAAACACAGAAACAGGTGAAACACAGAAACAGGTGGAACACAGAAACAGGTGGAACACAGAAACAGGTGAAACACAGAAACAGGTGGAACACAGAAACAGACGGACACACAGAAACAGGTGAAACACAGAAACAGGTGAAACACAGAAACAGGTGGAACACAGAAACAGACGGACACACAGAAACAGGTGAAACTGGTTCACTCACCAATGAACAGACAAACGAGAGCAGCAAAGGAAACAAAGTTACTGAAACATCCTCCAAGTTCAGAGAAGCAACAAAGATTGAAACTGTCAACAATCGGTGATCATGTGACGCGGAGCTGCTCGGCTCTCCAAAGCCTCAGAGGAGGAACCTTCTGGTCCTGCTGAGGAGAAGCTGCTCCAGTCGTTCCAGATGGTTCACAGAAGTGTTGATGTGGACCAGACGTCTGAGATCTTTCCATGAAACTGGTTTATGATGGTCTCAGAATGAGCAGATCCTCCAACACAGATGTTAATCCCAACCTGGAACTGAGGAGAGGTCTGAACCAAGGAGGACTCACTGTACCTGTGTGGGGGATTTGGGCCGCGGGGGTCCAGGTGAGACCGGGCGGAGCATGTGATTGGAGCTGGTGTCTGGACTGTCAGGTGGACTCTCGTCTTCTGGTGGGGATGGAGTTCTGGCCAGCCGCAGGGGTCCCGAATCACTGAGAGACCAGACCAGTACGTCACATGTCAGATATGAAGCCATGAACCCAGGACAGGATCAGACCACCCTTCTCCATTTACAGTGCTGTCCTGGAACCATCCTGGATCCAGGCTGGCTTCAGCCTGGATCCAGGATGGACCCTGGATGGAACCGACCCTGCAACCAGCCTGGGACCTCTGTCAGAAAGAGTGTGTGTGGAAATGGCCTCTGACCTCGGCGCCCCCTGGATGGTGAAGACTTTGTCCGAGTGCTGTTCAGCCAGTTGGGTCATCACCTCGTAGAGCTGCCGGCACACCTGCAGGGTGACACGAGCACCTGAGCACTGACGGCAGGCTGTTCCACACACACACACACACACACACACACACACACACACACACACACACACACACACACTGGGATCTAAACCAGTCTGCTCCACCGTTGTCGTGGTGGACTCTTGATTTTCCTGCCATCTTTCATTTTCTTGGAGATGTTAAAATTCTAACAACCCCCATCAGCACCGTCACCTCCGTCTGTCCTCACCTCCGTCTGTCCTCACCTCCGTCTGTCCTCACCTCCGTCTGTCGTCACCTCCGTCTGTCATCACCTCCGTCTGTCCTCACCTCCGTCTGTCCTCACCTCCGTCTGTCGTCACCTCCGTCTGTCGTCACCTCCGTCTGTCCTCACCTCCGTCTGTCCTCACCTCCGTCTGTCCTCACCTCCGTCTGTCGTCACCTCCGTCTGTCGTCACCTCCGTCTGTCATCACCTCCGTCTGTCATCACCTCCGTCTGTCATCACCTCCGTCTGTCCTCACCTCCGTCTGTCGTCACCTCCGTCTGTCCTCACCTCCGTCTGTCATCACCTCTGTCTGTCATCACCTCCGTCTGTCCTCACCTCCGTCACCACCGTCTGTTGTCACCTCCGTCTGTCGTCACCTCCGTCTGTCCTCACCTCCGTCTGTCCTCACCTCCGTCACCTCCGTCTGTCCTCACCTCCGTCAGTCCTCACCTCCGTCTGTCGTCACCTCCGTCTGTCCTCACCTCCGTCTGTCCTCACCTCCGTCTGTCCTCACCTCCGTCTGTCGTCACCTCCGTCTGTCCTCACCTCCGTCTGTCCTCACCTCCGTCTGTCCTCACCTCCGTCTGTCCTCACCTCCGTCACCACCGTCTGTTGTCACCTCCGTCTGTCGTCACCTCCGTCTGTCCTCACCTCCGTCTGTCCTCACCTCCGTCACCTCCGTCTGTCCTCACCTCCGTCAGTCCTCACCACCTCCGTCTGTCCTCACCTCCGAATCGTCTCACCTCCGTCTGTCCTCACCTCCGTCTGTCCTCACCTCCGTCTGTCATCACCTCCGTCTGTCCTCACCTCCGTCTGTCATCACCTCCGTCTGTCCTCACCTCCGTCTGTCGTCACCTCCGTCTGTCCTCACCTCCGTCTGTCATCACCTCCGTCTGTCATCACCTCCGTCTGTCCTCACCTCCGTCACCACCGTCTGTTGTCACCTCCGTCTGTCGTCACCTCCGTCTGTCCTCACCTCCGTCTGTCCTCACCTCCGTCTGTCCTCACCTCCGTCAGTCCTCACCTCCGTCTGTCGTCACCTCCGTCTGTCGTCACCTCCGTCTGTCCTCACCTCCGTCTGTCGTCACCTCCGTCTGTCGTCACCTCCGTCTGTCCTCACCTCCGTCTGTCGTCACCTCCGTCTGTCGTCACCTCCGTCTGTCCTCACCTCCGTCTGTCGTCACCTCCGTCTGTCCTCACCTCCGTCTGTCCTCACCTCCGTCTGTCGTCACCTCCGTCTGTCCTCACCTCCGTCTGTCCTCACCTCCGTCTGTCCTCACCTCCGTCTGTCGTCACCTCCGTCTGTCATCACCTCCGTCTGTCGTCACCTCCGTCACCTCCGTCTGTTGTCACCTCCGTCTGTCGTCACCTCCGTCTGTCCTCACCTCCGTCTGTCCTCACCTCCGTCTGTCCTCACCTCTGTCTGTCGTCACCTCCGTCTGTCGTCACCTCCGTCTGTCGTCACCTCCGTCACCTCCGTCTGTTGTCACCTCCGTCTGTCGTCACCTCCGTCTGTCCTCACCTCCGTCTGTCCTCACCTCCGTCTGTCCTCACCTCCGTCTGTCGTCACCTCCGTCTGTCATCACCTCCGTCTGTCGTCACCTCCGTCACCTCCGTCTGTTGTCACCTCCGTCTGTCGTCACCTCCCTCACCTCCGTCTGTCGTCACCTCTGTCACCTCCGTCTGTCTCCGTCTCCGTCCTGGTCCACGTCCCCGTCCCCCAGCTGGAGGACCCTGACTGACCTTGGTCCTCTCAACACACCCCGGGTGTCAGTCATGCTCCCCTCTGGCTCCCCACCCTCAGATCCGTCCATGGACTCCGTCCCTCACACGTCTGCCCCCCCCAGCTCACTGCTCCCCAGCTGTGAATGTCCACTCACCAGGGAGATCTCCCGGTGAAACCTGGCCTCCAGCCTGGTCACGCTCTTGAAGGTGCCGATGTAGAAGTCCACCCGGCTGCAGAGGAGAGGACGTTAGGTTTGAGCTACCAAGTGGGGGGTGCAGCGTCCAGGAAGGCCTGGAGGTGTCAGGTGAGCTGAGAGTCACCTGTCCCACAGAGTCGGCAGCTCATTCTGGAGGCTGCTGTTCAGCTCCTCGAACACCTGCTGAGCCTTTTTCAGCTCGTCCTCCGCCTGCACCCAGGACACGTTTGGACATGAGAGGAGACACCGGCAGGGAGGGCAGCTGCTCCCAGCCGCCCACTCACCTTCATCATCTTCCGGTCGTTCTTCATCCCTGACATCTGCAGCGTTTCCACGTGGTGGCGAGCGCTGTCGTAGTCGATGAGCTTCCTGCTCCTCTTGGACACGCGTCCCTGAGACGTCACAAAGTCCATCTTAGACAACAAAACTTCCAACACTTTACCAACAAAACCATTCATTACTTTCAAGTCGGGGAAGTTTTGAAGGTACGCGTCCAAGTTCAGCAGGGTCGAGTCCACCAGCTTATTGTGGAAATCTTCCCACAATGCATCACAGTCCTGCAGAAGACACAACTGCAGTCAGTTTGTGGGACACGTCCATGTCCTGTCACACCTGTCTCCCTCCTGGGTGGTTTGGGCTCCTTTGCTAGGTTTCCAGATGTGCATGATGCGTTCAGGTGCTTTGCTGTTCGTGCTACAGGTGTCGATCTCGTCCACATGCACTCGGTCCATGGACGCGTAGGCGCGTGCACGGTCTGAGCGTGTAGGTGTAAACTTAGTGTGATGCATTCAGGTTTCCCTGGTTCTGACCTTCCCGATGCTCAGAACATCGTCCTTCCCGTGCCAGTCTGGCTCGTAGACCTCGTGCAGAGACTGGGTGAGGTTGATGGAAGCCTGCTGCATCCCTGCAGGGACAAGCGCTACGTTCAGGCACTTACCTCAGCGTGTGACAGTCAAGGTACCATCGTTCTGTCACCTTTAATGGCAATCATGTAGGCCTTCATCTCCCTCTGCAAACGAGACCCCTCCGACTGACACGCACGCACACACACACACACACACACACACACACACACACACACACACACACACACACAGAAGATGACATGCTGTCAGGTTGCCAAGCTAAAATGGCTTCTGCAGGGTTCTGGAAGCACCTCAGATGTTCCTGTCTTACCTCCTGTCTCCTGAAGTTGATGACCACTTGTTCAAACTGTTCATCTTTGGTCTCGTCTGCTTTTCCAAGTTTTTGCAGCACCTGGAAATGAATCAAAGTAAGAAGGAGGCTCAGACCAGGAGCCGTGTTCATGGAGCTACTGAGGACTCAGATCTGCTTAAAAGATCGCGTCCCAAGCTGAGCGCCACACGAGCAGCCCCGTACATGGACCCACCTCCGTATCTCACAAACAGGAGAGCAGATCTTTACAATAATCTATGAAATATGTCCAATCATCTTTCATTTCATTAATATTCGGCCAAATGTACTGGAGCCACTGGTCAACCAGTTCGGGACGTCCAGCTTGAACGTTAAAAAACCCAAAATGATGAGAAGATGGTTGGACAAAGGCAGAAGCAACGTTGTGTCCTCATGCACGTCCTCTACTGGCAGCTCCCGTCCACTCAGGACACCCCTGAGACATCTGGGGAGGAGGACGGGGTCTCACAGGGGACAAGCTGGACTTTTATCCTCAACTGAATCTCACAACTTCTCAGCACTCAGAATAAACTGGTGCTGAGACTCTCCCAGCTTCAGCACCACGGACAGTTCCCAGTCACAGACCCAAACGGGACGGACCACTGACGTTACTGGTGTTACTGCTGTTATTGGTGTCTTCTGTGTGGGTAGCATGTCCACGTAATGCGTGACGTCACCACACTGGGGACAACCCCCCCACCATCCTTTCTTCACAAAAGTCAGATGTTGGCACGATATAGCCCAGGTGTGACGTCACCACGAGCCGTTAAAGTCATGCTAATCCGACGTCGAACCATCGTCATCCAATCCAAATGCTGGCCCGCCTGATCCGGTTTTAAACCCTCTTAAATGTGCCATTTCGGCCACATCATGACGTCATCCGCCGTGTCAGACTCAGTAAAACCCGATTCATGACAATAATCACCGAATTAAACCTGCATGACTCCCGTCCGGAGCTACAGGCCTCCAGCCTCAAGCCCTCTAGGTGTCCTCCTCCTCCACCTCCTCCTCCACCTCCTCCTCCACCACCTCCTCCATCCCTCACCCTGCTTCACCGCCACAGCGACTCTTACCTTCTCCTGCGCGCGATTTAGACGTTTCTGCACGTTCTTCGCGAAAATACCCGTTTTAATTTCCGCCATGATGACTGCAGCGAGGCAGAGAGAGAGGGGGGAGAGAGGGAGAGAGCGGGGGAGAGAGATTAACGGAGAGAGACGTCCTGACGGGGGAGGGGACTGTGCGTGAAGGGGCGGGGCTCCACGCTTCAGCTGGTTGGATCAAGTTGTTTTCTGCCGATTTAACGGTCACACACACACGCACGCACGCACGCACGCACATACGCACTCTCTCACACAACCACAGACGTGTCTCTGTGCGCGTGTGCGTATGAGGGGAAGTATGTTGAGTATACAGACCAAATAAATGATGACAGCTTTGCGCATGCGTCATCGTCCGGTCGCCTTTGAGACCGCAGTGAGTTTGTGTTACCACAGATGTCCAGCAGGGGGCAGCATAGCGCCACTCACGGCTTAAAATAGAATACTGCAATTTAACAAAACAGATTTAATCATTTTATACTGTCTGACAGGGACAACGAGACAGAAAGACAGTGTGTGTGTGTGTGTGTGTGCGCGCGCGCGCGCGTTTGTGTGTGTGTGCGCGCGCGCGTGTGTGTGTGTGTAAGAGTCGCGCAGCCTGTTCTGAACACACTCCATCTGCTGCACTTTCAACTAATTATAACAAGAAGCTCTAAAACTGAATGTCATACCAACAGTTTCTCCTCCACGTGAGGTGACGATGACACTGCACTGAGTCAGTGTGTGTGTGTGTGTGTGTGTGTGTGTGTGTGTGTGTGCCCTTTGTGCATTCCTGTGTGGTATGAATGATTCAAGGCCGCTCTTCCTTCTCTTCCCTCTTTTTTCCTCCTCTTCTGTCGTGACGTGCACTCAAGAGGAAACACCACAAACAGTCCTGTGATATTCTGTGTGTGTGTGTGTGTGTGTGTGTGTGTGTGTGTGTGTGTGTGTGTGTGTGTGTGTGTGTGTGTGTGTTACTCAGGGAAATACCTCTGTGGATAGAGGGAGGGATTAAACAGGCAGAGAGGTATAATTACAGTAACAGAGAAGAGCTGCAGATAGAGTGACCCTGCACACAGTCCTCATTCAGCTCAGATCAACGGGACCACACAGAAGAGACTAACTGGATCAGACCCGCAGCTCTCCGAAGTGATCCAGAGCAGACACCCAACTGAGGATCAGAACTTGTGTTTCTCTGGTGAACTTGAAGCCCTCTGAGGATCGTGACCAGCTTCTGTTTCTGTTCCTGTTGCTGCCAGAGCGAAGCTGAAAATGTCCTCTGTGTTGGCCGCGTTCTTCTGCTCCTTCTGGATCATCACGCTTGTCACCGATGCCTCTCCAACCGTCTCGCCAGGACCGGATCATCACCAGCTGTCCTCCTCAGATTGTGTGTCCTGCTCCTTGACTCAGGTCACGAAGAACTCCTCTTCGGTGGGAGGCCAGAGCGACATGGTGGAGGCAGTGAAGCGGCACATTCTCAACATGTTGCACTTGAGTGCTCGACCCAACCTGACGCAGCCGGTCCCTCGGTCGGCGCTGCTCAACGCCATCAAGAAGCTGCACGTGGGACGAGTGGCTGAGGACGGCAGTGTGGAGATCCCAGAGGACCTGGAGGGCCCCGGGGCCCTGGCACCGCCGGAGCCCGCGTCTGAAGTCATCACCTTTGGGTACTCAGGTGAGTCAAGCCCAGTCAGAGCTCCTCATCATCCAGGGTGAAAGTGGAGTTCAGCGCCACTGAAGCTTACAGGCCAAGAGAGCAGCAGAGGATGTTCATGTCCTAATTATCTCTGTTTGACCTGGAAGATCTAACTGGAATGGTTGTGTTGTGATGATTGGACTCACAACAGTGTTACACTGGGACTGTGTTACAGCAGGATGGTGACTGTTGGAATAAAGTCACTCTCAGTGTTACAGTCTGAAAAAGCCCTGGCTCTCTCTCCCAGATGGTTGTTGGAGATGATGATGATGATGATGATGATGATGATGATGATGATGATGATGATGATGATGATGATGATGGTGGTGATGATGGTGGTGGTG